>NC_051162.1:164971008-165031007 GCF_013339745.2 Dermacentor silvarum | reverse complement strand
CGAGTGAAGACACAATAATCTCGGATAGTGAGGAGCAGGCATTGTCAGGCAAGGGAGAGCGCGAGAGGGCGTCGGCGTCAGAATGCTGGCGTCCGTTGCGGTACAGCACCCGGACATCGTAATCCTGCAGGCGAAGTGCCCATCGAGCAAGACGGCCCGAGAGTCCTTCAAGGACGACAGCCAACATAGTGCATGGTGGTCCGGACTACGTCAAATGGACGACCATATAAATAAGGCCGGAACTTAGTCAGAGCCCAGATGATGGCGAAGCATTCGTTTTCCATCACAGTGTAATTTGTCTCAGCTTCGTAAGCGTACGACTTGCATAATCGACGACATATTCAGGAAACCCTTGTTGGCGCTGGGCAAAAGAACGCACCGAGGCCAACGCCGCGGGCATCTGAGTGCACCTCAGTAGGAGCTGTCGGGTCGTAGTGGCGCAAAATTGCCGGAGAGTAAGTAGATGCCGGAGCTTCGTGAAAGCTTCATCGCACTGGGATGACCACGAAGTGGGGGCCCGTTGCGTGACAGCAGTTCGTGTCAGGAGTCAGATGATGGCAGCGAAATTGCGAATAAAGCGTCTGAAGTACGAACACAGACCAATGAAACTGCGCAATTCTTTGACAGACGTTGGCTTAGGGAATCGGCGACGGCCCGAAGTTGGATGGATCTGGGAGTATCCCATCCTTGGATACGACGTAACCGAGGATTGTCAGCTGCCGAGCAGCAATTCGGCCCTTTTTAGTTTAGTAGTAATGCAGCGTTTGTTAAAACACGTCAAACACACACCGTAGGCGTTGAAGGTGTGTTGTGAAGTCCGGCGCAAAAACAACAACGTCGTCAAGATAGCACAAGATGTGTGCCACTTCAAGCCGCGCAGAACTGTGTCCATCATGTGCTCGAAAGTTGCGGGCGCATTACAAAGTCCAAAAGGCATACGTTAAATTCGTATAAGTCGTAGGGTGTTACAAAGCTGTATTTGGCCGATCGGCGTCTGCCATGGGTACGCCGTACCCTGAGCACAGATCTAAAGACGAAAATAATTTGTGCCGTGTAGGCTGTCAATGGCATCTCTATGCGAGGGGAAGGTACACGTCCTTGTGTGTGATCTTGTTGAGGCGCCGGTAGTCGACAGAGAACCGCAGAACCATCTTTCTTCGTGACGAGGAGGACAGGGGATGCCCATGGACTGTGGAAGGTCGTATCACCTCGCGGCGAAGCATGTCGCTGATTGTCATTGATTACACGGCACTTGCAGGCGATACACGATACGGTCGTTTGCCACAATGGCGGTTGAAATTGAAGTTGAAGTTTATTTCTTCTGTTTTACAGAAAGAGGAACAAGAGCTAAAGGCCATGTGGCCTGACAGAGGCTCTTCCCAGGTAGCACCAACCCATCTAGAGTGTCTACATTTGGCTTGTTCAAGCCAAGAGGTTGTCTACTATCCGGCTTCTAAAGCCAAGTAGTAGCCTTAGAACACAAGCACTCCTGAAGCCAGCTATGCTCCTTCCGTATTCGTCTTGGAGAAGTCTTGGCAAGTGTTCGTTTTAGACTATCTGTAGAACTTTCGTATAAAGGATTATTTGCTTGCCGGAGAAATTATGCAATCCACCATGCAAAAAAAGGTAACTAATGCATATGTAACCATGCACTAATGCAGATCGCTGGTCCTGTTAGCTTTTCTACTAACCAGTCTTGTGCTTCAGGATTTCTAACCAATGTAGATATATTGAATGTGACTGGCTGTTAACTTCAAAACTAAAACACACCAAAGCTACTAAGCTGAAAAGTTCAGTATAGTGGTCTAAATGCATGCTTTTGCAAAGGCATAAATATTAAAAGGAGCCACATAGATTTCACAGTTTCTAATAAAATCTGTGAAGGTATAATGTTGAGAGGCCGTGTGCGACATGCAATTTCTACAGTGCTGTTCACTGCAAAGTGTATTAATGTTCTTGCGAGTCTATTCACTTCGGAAGAATGTTATTTCAGTGCATAAATGACATTGTTGGCATACGTATGTGTATATGTTTGCATGTCACATGGGCTCTCACTATTATACTTTGACAGATTTCATTACCAAACTATGGAATATGCAGCTTTAATATTTATGCCTTTGGAAAAGCATGCATCTAGCACATAATACTGAACTTTTTCAGCTTAGTAGCGTTGCGGTTTTTATTTTGAAGTTAAAGCCAGTCGCATTCAATATATGTACATTTCCTAGAAATCCTGAATCGCACACACTGGTTCCAGAAAACAATAGCAGTACCAGTGATCCATTAGCGCACAATTAATTTGGGTATACTGCTAACACAAGCAAAATTCATGCAGCACACAGGGGTGTGGAGGAGGCACATTGAAAACACATATTGTAAAATGCCTCTTCTACAGCCAGCATTTCATAACAATGTTTAAGAGGTAGCAAAATTAGCACAAAAAACAAAATTTTATTCGTGGAAATTATGTACATGTGCTTGTCCTGCTTTGATTCTGACTAAATATATACATAGAAAATGAATGGCATGTAATGCGTGCACTGAGACTAGACTGCAATATATGGATTGCATTGTCTAGAAAACTGAACCCACATCTTAACAGAACTAAGGAGCAAGAAAGGCATGTCAGCTGGCGGCAGGTACAGTATCCTTTGATGCATCTGCGCCAGTCGAAAAAAAGGGGAAAAAAACCAGACTCAGTTATAGTAAGGCCAGTAAAAGCCAAATGCTTAGCATAAACATGACTAAGAAATAATCTCTACATATTAGAAAAATTTGCGAATACACTTTGTTTCTCTCAGTGACTACTGTTAAGGGCATGTAATGCGCACACCACTTTCAAACATTATAGGACTGATGCATCATGATGCATAGTTATACTTGTTTTAAGCCTGGCGTTTCAGGGGCTGTCCTCACAAGATGAACAATGGCATAAAAGAAACAATACAACACATGAAAACTGCTTAAAATCTGCAGACATAAGCATAGTGCTAGAAGACAGGTGGTATAATTCATTCTATAACTTAAAATGCCTTTTCACGTTCACCTAAAGCATCTCCCATGTCCTTTTGCTGCTGGAAGTAAATATTTATATCTTTCTTTTACACTGCATCATGTAAGCAAGTGGCCCTGAGCGCCAACTCTACTTGGGGTTCCCAGAATTTATTGTCTAAAGTAAAATCTTCAGAATGTATACAAGTTTCCCTATGGCCACAGTAAAGCATGATGTCACAACATCATGCATAGATGGTCGTTGGAAGTTATCTGGCGATTGAGAACAGACTGATATAAGTAGAGTTTAGAACGCCAAGACAAAATGTAATCCATACCATGCACTTCTGATATAGAGCCAACAGTCGATTTTAATAAGATGTAAGCATGCTACATGATGCTGACTCAGTTAAAAACGTAAGTATATCTTAAATTTCTATATAAAACTACCAGAACACTAGCTTAATGTAACGTGCTGGCTTTTTATCTGCTCGCAAACTGCAATTCTTCAACCAGGCAGTTGCTGCTTGGCGAATGGCATCGGTCACCAGTTTCCCACGTGGTATTGCTATGAATCGCTCTGGAATACCAAACCATTAGTCAAACAGTGCAAGTAGCAGTGTACACGGTATCAGCAGTGTGGCTGAATCCGAACCATTGCTACGTACAAACAGATCTGCAACTCAAATAAAATTTGTGGAACATCAGTTCTATGGAACTGCAAGGGGGAGGAAGGCTTATAAAGAAAAAGATGTCTACCCGACTTAGCTACACTGGATGGATGATATTTTTTTTCAAATGTGTCATGTTTTTATTTATTTTTTCATTCAAAACGGCATGTATTCTGTGAGTAAGAGTCACTGCACTTTATCTCAAGGCACAGTCAAACAGCAGCCCTCTAAAACTTACCTTCCATGACATGTAGACATGCACGTCCCTGAAGCTCTTTTTCCGCCCCTGGCTAGAGTCTAGCTTACGTTTCCACCAAAAACTGTCTGAAAATAGTGTAGCATGCCCGCAGTAAAGCTTCTTAAGTACCAGTCCCCCAAACAGAGAGCCGTGGGTCTGAAAAAAATTTGGAATAGAACAAAAGTGATTCAAAGCCGAAACACCTGTGGATATTACAGTGGCTGCATGAAGGCGGGTATGAAATCCCCAGAAAAGGTAAGGCAGAACAGCAAATGACACTAGATGATTATGCATTCCAGAGAAATTACTGCAGCAATATTTACACACAAAAACTGCCAAGATGTAAACAGCCATAGTATAAAAAAGTACTAACTGAAACTACTGCGTATACAACTCAAAAACATGAAGCCACACAATCTCAATAAAACAATGAAGTCAATTTAACATGCATATAAAAGGCAATAGTTACACCTGGCACGAGTTATTATAAAATGTGCTCATGTAGTCAATTCATAAAGCTTTTACTTACAAGGTGTCATCAGAATGCAGGATTGGAGCTCTGTTCGTATTCTAATGTGGTCACTGTTTCTTTGTTCACCAAAGGCAGCTTGTAATCAGCCACTGCCATTCTGCCAGTTTCGTTGGGAACACTGAGAGCTGCTAGGAGCCTTTCATCTTGACGTCTTATAGCTTTCCCATGTCTGTTATTAGTACGTGAATGTCTGAAAGCACCTAAAAAAGATAGACAACAGCCATGCACACTTTGACAGCTTGGACGGTAGCTAATAACATGTTGCACGACGCAACTTCTACATGCATAAGTATACTCCTATATAGCTGCACATGTTCGATCCTGCTCTGCTCGTTGTAAGTACTTCAAGTCCCATCCAAGCTTTTGGGAACGAGTGCCATCACTCCCTATCTGAGGTGCAACCTGACTCAAGATTATGTCACTGTGGTTGGTATTCTTCGCTGAAATCACGGCCTCACTGCACTACGGGTAGCATTCATCCATAGAAGTGCTTGCATTGGGCAGGCTGTCATACTTTTGCTGTTCAAGGCCTTGGGTACAACAAAAAATGAATCAAAGCGTATCTTATACAACGGGCAACAAGGGAGTTCGCACAAAGTCTCATTTTGTTTTTGTGCGCCGCTTTGCTTTTGGATAACGTAGGTACAGCGCAACAATTTTTGGAAGGAAACAATTAGACAGGAAAACGCTGGTACAGCGTATCCGTTTCCTTACAAAAGTTGTTGGGCTGTACCTACGTTATTCAGTATGTACTAACTCGCCCAAATCAAGCTGTTGTTGCTTTGCATTTGTTCTTCACAAACTGAATGCAGCAGACGTATATAAACGCACGTGCTTACGTCTTGATGCAATCAGTCGGGACGCAGATATATTCGCATAGTGATGCAGTTCTAAGACCATCAACGAAGTAATATAAGTCAATAAGCAGCATAGCTCGCGTTTTATAATTACAGCACCAGCTAAAAAAATTTGCAACTTTCTACCACGAGGAAACTAGGCGGCGATTCCATGAGAAGTGGTTCCCCATGTAACAATTTTAGCACGGTCAGTCGATGCTAACGGCACTGAATGATCTCACACCAACCAAAATGTAATCCCAACCTGACGAGCTTATATATAGTGTCCGTGACATCGGACGTGCCGCGAGGAAATCCGAAACAACAGCCGTTGCATGAGAAACAATCAACCAAGAGGGTCATGGTGCTACAATCGTGACAGAGCTTTCAAAAGAGAGAAAAACTTTAACCACTTACCAAAACAAAGCTGAGCCATCAACGCAGGAACACACAGAGAATGCGATGTGCGCACGAAACCGACCCGTTGAATCATTTGCAAAGTGCGGCGCGCGGCCATGCGCGACACTGCAAGCGCGAACGGAGACAATGCACGGCAACGGCAGCATGGCAGGCGCGGGAGCTAGCGTTGGAAGCGGCCAAGCCATAGTAGCGCACCAACTGTTGTGCCGCACCATGTTATATTACCCTGTGAAACATCGTTCAAAAAGTTTTATTAAAGCTTTACGAATTGCGTAATAACGGGATACATTTTATTGAAAGGTTTTGTTGTATTGCCATCACGGGCACATGAAACTATGGCCCCGCTTTTAGTTTGAGCTGACGCGGTAGGTTTGAATTGGCCATGGAGGAATAACGGTACCTTCCTCGTTGGCTGATACTTGGTACGCGCGCTGTAACCGTCTAACAAGCGCCTATGCGAAATCGACTCGAGCATAAACCTTGCAGTACGCTGGTAATACACTGTTTTGTGCGGAGAGGTGTTATATGATGATACCATAACGATGTAATCATTCCACTGATGGTGCTGTCGAAGGAATCGTTGCAAGCTGGTGGTAGAAATGTGCGCAAGTTTTGCTTGCAAGACTTGGAGATTGACTTTAAAAACGTGTACCAGAGCATCTACGTCTCCACCAGGTCTTACAGCAGAAGTCTTAAAGACTAGACATATAAGCTATACACAAGACGTCTAATTTGGAGCTTAACTTAGCACTAGCCGTGTCAAACTGGGTCAAGCCGAGTCAGAAAGGCTTGTAGCCGACTTTGCTTCCTGGGTTGCTCCTAAGCGCGTACGGCAAACATATTCAGAGCAAATACACACAAAAAACGAGTGAGTACAATGTAGAAAATACAAATAAACCAGATAGATTTATACGGTGGCGAGCCAGTGTCGATACGGTGCGTAACAGTGGAGGTCCGGCCTAGGGAATCTTGCCCGACATCGAAAGAAGAACGAATTCTTCTAAGAGGCACAGACGTTGAGATCGCTGGACCAGCGTAAGGTCATCGGCAATAGAAGAACCGAACACATCACTGGACGGTCCCTCACATGTAGAAAGAGCAGTGAGCGCACTGGAACTAGCACAGCAATGGTCATCGGGGAGGTCTATAACTTGCGCGTCTTCGATCGCTTGTACATGGCCGAGACATTGCCCGCGGAGCAGCATCACAGAGTATGGAAACGGGTTGCAAACGAAAATGGTGCTTTGGCCCTGTTTGATGGCCACTGTCGCAAAAGGTAGCAGCAGGCCTGTCCGTGTGAGAAAGCGGTCAGATGGAGACAGTAGTGCAACAGCGTCGGAGAGGCCGCTGCAGAACATGGGCACGACTGTTGACGCGCGGGGAGGAACGTGGGTGTCGTCGTGGACAATTAGCTGGCTCGACAGGGAAGTATTGTCGGTGATCGGCAAGTCTAACAGTGGCGAGAGTTCCATCTCGGCCCGTGCGCAATTGATAACGGCATTGTGGCGCGAGAGGAAATCCCAGCCGAGGATAACGTCGTGAGAACACGAGGTGAGGATTATGAATTCTATGGCGTACAGACAGTCGTGTATAACAACACGAGCAGTGCAAGCCGCTAAGGGGTGGATATGCTGAGCACTGGCTGTGCGGAGGGACAGTCCAAAAAGGGGCGTCGTGACTTTCCGAAGTAGGCGGCAAAGCTTAGCGTCCATAACACATACGGCGGCTCCAGTGTCCACGAGTGCAGATGCGCGAACACCGTCAACAAACACTTCGATCACATTTGAAGGACTGCGTTGAGGACTTTCACGTTTCGACGGCGCCGCAGCCCTTGCCTCTTGGACTGCGACGATTAGTTTTCCTCGTCCCGAGTTACGGGACGGGGTCGCATCGGCGACACTGAGCGACGGCGTGGAGATGGTGAACGGCGGGTAGTTGGCGTCGGGCGCGAAGTCGGTGACATAGCCGAATGGGGTTCGTAATATGGACGGTTGAACTGGCTTGTCACGGATGATGCGGCGCTAGGCGGTTGAACGCGATTGAAATAACGAGCGATGTGACCGGCATGGCCGCACGCAAAGCATATCGGCTGGTTGTCGGAAGTACGCCACCGGTTCGCTGAGGTAGGTCCCATCCATGTAAGAGGTCGCGTAGCACAGGGCGGCTGCTGGTATGACGGCGGCGGGCTGCGGTCGGGGCCTAGCCGCGACGTTGGAATAACCGAGAGGCACACGTGGAGAGATGGTTGAGTCCTCGCGACGACTTCAGCGTAGCTGAGTGGTGCAGCCGTCGGGACCTATTGGGGCGTCACAACGACATCAGCGTAGCTTATAAAGTGGAGCGGCCGCAGGAAGATGTTGATGCTGGTCTGGCAAGACCTCGGCGATTTCCTGCTCAAAAACGCGACGGAGCGTGGGCATAACATTCGTTGCGGGCTGTTGCACATGGGGTGGCTGAGCGAAGGTTAGCAAGGAGAGCTGGCGTGCAACTTCCTCCCGAACGAACGCTTTCATTTCTGTAAGCATTGCCGACTGGTCGGAGATGGTGGTCAAACCAGCAATGTGTCGTTATGCGATGAAGGGCAACGTGTCAACGAGCGCTGCCTTCGTAGCTGCTCGTAGCTTTGGCAGCAAGTAACGATGTCTGGCACGGACTGAGGATTTTTCGCGAGTAGCATGTGGAACGCATCGTCTTCGATCCCTTTCATGACATTTAGTATTTTGTCGGATTCCGACATCGTCGCATTGACTCTTTTGCACGAGTCCAGAACATCTTCAATATAGCTGGTAAATGATTCACCCGGTTGTTGTGCACGATTACGCAAACGCAATTCTTCTCGCAGCTTGCGCACCGCAGAGCGACCAAACACCGCCACCAAAGAAGTCTTGAACAAGGCACACGTCGGAAAATCGGTCTCATGTTTGCTGTACCAGAGACTGGCTACACCCCCGAGATAGAAGATCACATTCCTGAGCTTTGCGGTGTCATCCATTTGTTGTGAGCGTTTACTCTGTCATATGTTGTCAGCCAGTCCTCCACATCGGTTTCGTCCGCGGTGCTGAAGACGGCATGGTCCCTGTGGTAGGGCACACCAGAGCACACGACAGACTGAGCAGGCATTTGCTGGGATGGAGTAGGTGGCACTTGCTGGGATGCGTCTTCGGGCATGGTAGAGCGTAGGGTACGGGATTGAAGCTCCAGGATTTACGCTGTAGGCAGAAGCACTCTCCACCACTTGTAAAGATGTGTATTAGACACCAGCCGTTTGGGCGATCCGTTGTTTGAAGGTCCGAGCTTTCAGCAGGAGCGGCGTTTCTAGAGGAAAGCGCAGGAGGGACCGACCCACTAGAAATGGCTGGATAATTGTCACGGGCGAAACAACAACACAGCCAGAAGTCCATGTCTTTACCGGCACCAGACCAAGGAAAAATTTCCTCTTCTTCTACCAACCCCAAAGTGTGTACGTACCACATCGTATGGCTGATATGTGACGATATGTGCCATAACCGAATCTCCTAAATAAGCATCGTCTCGATGCTGTAAATGAGCGTAAAAAAGTATTTTTTTAAATGTCACAGTTTCGCCCTAAGGGCGAAGCAATGAATTGTAGTAAACATGAGCTGATTAAGTAAGCAGGTGTGCTGCGGCGTAAGTAGACCGACATGAAGAGAGACTCGATGACCACGAGAAGGCGCGTGTGAAGCGGTGGTGTTGATGAGAAGTGCGTGCGAAGGGACACACCTGTAGCGCTGCACTGCCGACCCCGGCAGCATTGCATGTGTAGCGTGCGTTCGAAAATGTTGCCCGACTATTACGAACTGAATGAACAAGCATGGTGTGAGCGCGCACAAACAAACATGAATAGATCACACTGAATGACTGCAGACAACGACTGTCAAAACGCTGGCAGCAAGCGCATACGCTGCAGCAGCGGGCGAAGGTACGTGCAGTCTATCGCTTCAACGGAAACTGAGCGGCGAATGCACGGCGCATAAAGGTCAAGCCGTGTGGAGATAAGCGACGGTGCGAGCGAGCGACGAGCGCGGTTGTTGGCAGAGTGGAAGTGCGCCACCCCCCCCCCCTCCGCTCCCTCCGGCGCTCGCTTCCCGCTTCCTTGCTTGCGCGTGGGAGATTGAGTGCGTTCGCTCTCCGTGATAGCGCGCGTCCCCGCACGCTTCCGCTCAGGCATACGGCGCGCGGCGAAGATTTTATTTATAGGGAACCTCACGGCGACGGCGACGGCGACGGCAGAAATCCGGTTGAAGTGTCCATATAATTGATATCGCAATAAAATGAGGGTTAGAATATCAACTAAATAAATGTGTCGCAACGCGAAATAACAATCTGCTGCTGTGAAAGACGGGACGAAAACAAAAAAAACAAAAACATCAGACACGACAAAAACAAACAACAACAACAAAAAAGCCGGCAGATCCCACGCCCTGTGGGAATCGATGTTATGCGAAGCAGTGTGTGGGGAGCTTATATACAATGTTAACGAAACGACCATGAGAGCACCAATACGTAGGCAGCTCTTTCGTGAACTACATGACACGCATGTCATGACATCCATATCATGGGTCCTCAGGAGTCCCTTTAGCCACAACTAAGAGACCTTAGGGTGACAGCCTTAGTCATACTCGTTATGACTTCTACCACCATCCTTTATAGTTTCTTTCACTTAGAACCGACGTCCGAACCCACTACAGTGGTTTCTAAGTGTCGATCTTTTTTCGCTGAGTCATTGTCATTTTTGTTCAGTCACGGTCATGACTATGACTTTGACCAACAAAATTAGCCTTTTCCTTTACCTAGTACCCCATCCGAACCCATTCCAGTGGTTTTTGAGTGTTAATACTTTTTTGCTGAGGCATTGTCATTGCTGTCGAGTCATCCTCATGACTATGACTTCTACCAGCATCCTTTAGAGTGTCCTTCTTTTCGTACCCACGTCCGAACGCACTTCAGTGGTTTTTAAGTGTCGATCTTTTTCGCTGAGTAATTGTCATTTTAGGGGCGAAGCTCCTTAGGGTGTGGGTCTGTGCCTCCTCTGTATAGTAGTAGTAGTAGCAGTCGTCGTCGTAGTAGGTAGCCACGTCTACTTTTATTGCGATAGCAATTATATGGACACTCAAAAGCAGATTTCTTCCGTCGGCGTCGCCGTCGCCGTCGCCGTGAGGTTCCGTATGACGTCATTTGGAGATGAAATCGTCGCCGCGCGCCGAACGCTGTATGTGCGAGTGAAAGGGCGCGAGGGGCTCGTCTTTCACGGGGAGTGAACGCGCGGCGGAGAACAAACCGCGTTCTGCGCCGTGCTCGCTTAAGGGCTGCAGAAGTAGGCGTCTCTTTTCTCCTTTACAATCACCATATATGTAGAGCAAACGCGCCTTCTTCAGACGCGCGAGAGGCCGTGGGGGAGGGGGAGGGAAGGGAGGCGACGTTTAGCTGCGGCACCAATGCCTATTTATATCAGAGGCTCCAGCAACAGTCACCAACGCCGCACGCATTTTGAGCTAACGCGGGCAAAACGCCGATGGCGTCGACAACAGTTCTGCGTGTGTTGCTACCAAAGCCGCTCACCTTACTTCGTATGACATTGCTGTGTTGCTATCGCATTCATTGCTTCGCCTTAGGGCGAAAGTGTGACATTTTTATGAGGAAAAAAATTCCGGAAGTTCTGTCCATAGCGGAATCGAACCAGGGACCCCTCTCTTCTGAACGCACGGTGCTAACCATTACGCCACGAAGCGCACATGGACACACGCACCACGATGGCATTAAATACCCAACATTAACGAAAGCCTTCGCGTTTCTAACGCGTTTGTGCTAGAGCGTTACGACCCTGTAAGAAACTGGTGTAAGACGCTGTGGCCTCTCCGCCTTACCCCCCCCCCCCCTGGTATTCATAAACGCTGATGGCGTCGGCAAACGCGGTGCACGTTCCGGCATGTGTAAACGGCTGCGTAAGACGCTGTGGCCTCTCCCGCTTACTAGAGAGTACTGCACGTTTCTAATGCGTTTGTGCTAGCGTCTCCTTAAGCGGGAGATGGTGCAATTATAATGAAGGGCGCTGTTATAAAATAGGAATGACGTCACATATGGCGCGTGTCATTGGTGGAAGTCAATCGTTCGATTTAGTGCGGCGAGACTGGGCGAATTACACGGAAGATTCACGGTTTACCGATGATTCCCTCCGGAGATTCGCCCACTCATCATCATTCACCCCGTGGATATGCGGTGTTTTTGCTCAGTCAGGGTCATGACTATGACTTCGACCAACAAAATTAGCCTTTTCCTTTACCTAGTACCCCATCCGAACCCATTCCAGTGGCTTTTGAGTGTTAATACTTTTTCGCTGAGGCATTGTCATTGTTGCCGAGTCATCCTCATGACTATGACTTCTACCAGCATCCTTTAGAGTTTCCTTCTCTTAGTACCCACGTCCGAACCCACTTCAGTGGTTTTTAAGTGTCGATCTTTTTTCGCTGAGTCATTGTCATGACCTCTATGACCCGCAAGTCATGACATTTATGTCATGACTTGCGTGTGAGTATGTCATGACCTATCAATTACGTTTGTCATACATCCTGTCATACTATACAATTTTGGTACCTACAAACTTAACGAAACAACCATGAGAGCACCAAGACGTAGGCGGCTGTTTCATGACCTACAACGTGCATGTGTAGCCTAGATGTCCCGACGATGGTTCATCGTGACAGCCACGCAAAATATCGTCACGAAGCGAGTCCGGCGCACCTAGCAGGTAGTTTGCGTATGGTCAAAGTTCTTATAAAAGCACCATCCCGGATACAAAATGAGGCTAGCGAGCGTGGGAAACTTCGAGGAACTTGACCTGTGCCCTCTCAGGTAGTCAATGAGAGGGCTGAGCTCCAAATCGTCGTGCTATTGTTGAGCCATGTCAGTTGCTCATACGGCAGAAAGACAAGTGTCAACCTTTTCAAGGTCAGCGGGGGGGGGGGGGGGGCACTTCCAACTGGTGCACGTGAGAGACCATCAGCTTCGGTGTGTTTGCGTCCCGACGTGTGAACGATGGTGACATCAAATTCTTGCAGTCGAAGGCTCCATCGAGCCAGGTGACCGAGGGATCTTTGAGATTAGCGAGCCAGGAAAGACAATGGTGGCCGCTGACTACTCTAAGTGGGCGACCGTACAAGTATGGCCGAAACTTTGTTATGGATGAGACAACGGCTAAACATTCTTTTTTCTGGTGCAGAGCAGTTTTTCTCAGCAGCGGATAACGTTGGGCTCGCATAAGTAGTCACAGCTCTACGTCATTTTGCCACAATGAACCAAGGCCAACGTTGCTGGCGTCTATGTGCAACTCCGCGTCAGCGTTGTCGTCAAAGTCGCCAGTACAGGTGGGGCCTGGAGAAGGTTCCAAAGGGTATCGAATACTATGCCCTGATCCTGACCCCAAACAAACGGGATGCCTTCTTCGTAACTTGGTTGAGGGATTCAGCGATTTTCGAAAAATTCTTGACAAGGCATCGGTATACGCACAGAGCCCCAGAAATTGGCTTAAATCGCGCTTATTTGCTGGCACGGGAAATGCGGCGACGGCGTTCGTTTTCTCGGGATCTGCGTGGATGACACCATGGCCCACAATGTGACCTATAAACATTAGTTCTTCGTAACCAAAGTGACATTTCTCGGGTTTTAGAGAAAGTCCAGCTGTTCGAATTGCCTGAAGGTGTTGGACGTCCTGTTCAAACGTGTCCGAAAAGACCACCACGTCGTCTAGGTAAACGAGACACGATTGCCCTTTCAGCCCAGAGAGAACCGTGTCCATCATTCTTTGAAAAGTAGCTGGCACTGAGCATAACCCAAAAGGAAGGACCTTGAACTCGTAAAGGCCGTCAGGAGTAATAAAAGAGGCCTTTTACGATTACGCGCGTCAACTGCGATTTGCCAGTAACTACTGCGTAAGTTCACAGAAAATAGTGAGCGGTTGGCACACGATCTAAGCAGTCATATTCGGGGCAGAGGATAAACGTCTTTCTTCGTGACTTTATTCAATTTTCGATAATCGATGCAAAAGCGCAAGGCACCATCTTTCTTCTTTACTAATAGAACTAGCGAAGCCTAGGGACTGGTCGATGGCTGAGTGACGTCGTCTTTAAGCATCTGAACTTGGTGACGTATAGGATCTTGTTCCTTCTGCAACACCCTATAGGCATGTTGTCGAACGGACCTTTCGGTAGGATCGTTAATGATACGATGCTGGGCAAGCGGCGTCTGGTTAACCTTCGTCGTTGTAGCGAAACAATCTTGAAAGAATCGAGTACATCCAGAAGCCTTTCTCTTTGTGCTGATGGTAGGTTCGGGTTCACATCGAGAGTGCTCGCGAACGCCTTGGCAGAATGGTCGCACGGCGAAAAAACCGCTAATACAGGTGGATCGTTTACATCGGCAATTTCCGCAAAGTATGCAATGGCGGTGCGTCTGCAAGATGACGATATTCCTCGCTGAAGTTCGTGACTATCAGGTGAGCTGTCTATTTCGAGGCTTAATAACTCCCCGGCCACGCAGATTTGTTGTGCAAGAAGGAAAGACAAATTTCCCTCAGCAATTATAGCGTCGGGGACGTCCTGTTCACATTCCACCCCGACAAAAGACTGTTGCGCGGGGGAAGAGTCACGGATTCATCGTACACACATAGCGCGGTCTTCGGTAATAGGGTGGTGCTGTCAGCTTCCGAAGAAAAAGTGTCTTCGAACGACACCAGCAACTCACGTAGGTCATGATTGCGCCGTATTCACGAAGAAAGTACATTCCAAGGATTCGCGGACGGGACACAGTAAATACGAGGAAAGACCCCGTCAACATCGGCGCATGGATTCGAACACGTTCCGTGCGTGCACATTCCAGTGGCATCACCAGATGGTCACCTGCCGCACGTAACTGGCGCCCTTGCCGTGGCACGGCGACTTTCCTGAATTTAGATGCCAGTGCAACCGCTGATAACTGAATAATCGGCACGGTGTCAACGAGGGCAGTGAAAGCATCATTGTCAACAATACGGCGATGTCGGCAGAAATAATTTTAGCGGTGTCTGAAAGTAAAGAAAAACCGGAACGGTCGTCGTCGGGTCGTTGCGTCGAGGAGGTTCTTGAATGTTCGTTGTAAAGTGACTTCACCCCCAGGAGTCACGGTTCCTAGTTTACCCTGTGGGGACTCGGTGACCGGTTCGTTAGCAGAGCGGACGGTTATCCGACGAGCACCATTCACTTGCCTTAGTAGCGGTCTATCTTGAGCCAGGTGGTTGATACGTAGGCACGTTCCGGTACCTTGTGCCGGGTAGCGGATGCGAATAGGTGTCCGCGAACTAATGTGTAGACTGGCCTACTCTCCGCATGAGGGAACCCGTAGATGGTGGCGCAGGAGCCTTCAATGCCGCTGCATATGATAGGACGGGGACCTCAGGTGTTGGTTTTAGGAGTGGTTGCACCGCCTGTTTGATTTCACTCCGAATGACGTCCGCAAGTGCTGTCATAAGTGATTGGGGTCCCACTGGTGCCACTGCTTACAGTTGCCGCACTTCGTCACGCACAACGCTTCGTATGAAGTCTGCAAGGGCCTGCTTCTTGCTGTCAGACCCAGAGAGCATGTAGTGCCGGGATGTCATGGCGTTCGTACTGTGACGACCGCTGCCGGAGATTAGGCTCCATCGTGGTTGCCTCACTCATGAACTCGGTCACGGTTGTAAGTGGATTGCGTATGAGTCCAGCGAAAAGCTGTTCTTTCACTCCACGCATTAATGTCGCACCTTCGTTTCCTCGGGCATTGCAGGGGCTGCGTGTCTGAAAAGACGAAGCATGTCCTCGACAAACATCGAGACTCTCTCGTTGGGCCGCTCGTTCCTAGTAGAGATGGCTTGTTGAGCTCTCTCCTTTCTTTCGGCGTTACGGTACGTATCGCGGAGCTGTCAGCTAAACTCTTGCCATGTCGCAAAGGAACCCTTGTGGTTCTTGTACCACTCTTCGCAGAGTCTCTAGCGCGAAGTAAACTCTCCGCAGTTTGCGAACATCATCGCACTCGTTGTAGCTGGCAACCCGATTGAAGTGGTCCAGACAGTCTTCAACATCCTCAAAAGTGTCCCGTGGAATGGTCTGGGTGTCTGTGGCGCTTGAAAAATATGCAGGAGAGAAGCTAGGCATCGTAGGTTTGGCTCGCCTGGTTTGTAGTGGCCGTTGACATCGTTATTTCCAGTTTCAATGACAAGGGACCGAATTGGGGGGGGGGGGGGGTATTCCTTGAAGCAGGCGGCTGCTTCTTGCTGTGGGCTGTGCCTGTCTGTAAGGTGCTAGGAGTGACGGCGGAAACTTGAGCGAAGGCACTTACCCAGCAGCCTGCACCCGTAAAGTCAAGGGCGAAACAAACAGAGACAGCCAGGAGTCCACGTCTTTACCGGCACCAGACCAACGAAAAATGTCCTCTTCTTCTACCAACCCCAAAGCCTGTACGTCCCACATCGGATGGTGATATGGGGACGATATGTGCCAATATATATTATTATATATATTATATATATATATAGATATATATATTAATATATTATATATATATAATATTGTGATTATCGTTGTGACGACGTTTATTACGCGTCGGATATGAGACGAGCCGACCGCACCCAAAGCACAGTCACAATGAAGAGTAAACCCGCAAGCGGTGATGAAGATGAACCCAGGAACCAACGTGATGTCATCATGTACAGTGACAATGATAGCGAATAAATGCGTACAATATATAAATATATATACCACACCATTATACCATATATATATATCTATGGGTGTGTGTGTGTGTGCGTGTGTGTGGTGTGTGTGTGTGTGTGTGTGGGGTGTGTGTGTGTGGTGTGTGTGTGTGTGGGTGTGTGTGTGGTGTGTGTGTGTGTGTGTGTGTATTGTACACTTTAATAGGTATTCCCGTCATCTGGCTTCTTATGCTCTAATGTATATCATAAGAAACCACGGACAATACACCAACGACAGCAATGGGGGGAATGCGTCTGTACTTAATCATGACTTAAATTAATGCGAAATTTATGGAAATGAAAGTGGATGCAAAACAAATGGCCGCTGATGGGAAACGATCCACGTCTTCGCTACGCGTGTGATGATCTGAGCTATCGCGGCTCCGTTTGCCACCACTTTCTTGGGTATTGATGTTTTACAACGAGAGCGTGTGTGTGTAGTTCAGGAAACGAAGGGGCACACTTACGAAAATTGCATGTTTAATAGTTTAACGTTGCAATTCGTAAGTGTACCCCTTCGTTTCATCAACTACCTATGCATCCGGCCTACAGAAAGTTTTCTTGAAAAAATAATGAAGGAAGTCGTCTTCGTATCGGTGTTTAATAAATTGAAAGAAGTGAAGGCGCACGTAAAAAAGCAAAGGACATGGAACTTTGACGTATCGGCAGGGGTGGGGGAACTGATAGACGCCTGATTCGTAACCCGATGAGACGTCGGCATTACATCGAGTTATATAAAGGCGGAATTAAACACGGATCGGAAGAGCTACTTTACATGTGCTTCCTCCTGCTAGCACAAAATAAATAGTTAAATATCCATCGCTTAGTCTCATGCATGCTGAGGAACAAAGCATAACTGTTTTTACCCTATACTTAGATCATTTGCTTGATTCTGCGCTTCTAGCCTAGAGAGATGGGCGCCGTGACGGGAAAGTGTATGCGTCGAGTTCCTAGCAGCGCACCACTTAGTGTTGATGAATGCTATTCATTTATGTTTTGCTGCTGGGTCCTCCTAGTAACTGTCCGATGTCGATACAACTGTATATTTAGGCACATACACACGCAAATGTCTGCTGGATGTGAACTTTAACAGTTATCTCGTGCAAAGGAACTTTGAGATGATGTCCACTGGGTAACATCGCACGGACCAACTTTCGTTAATAGCAAAGCACTGCTACTTTCCAGCTAAACGTGTACTGTCTGCTTCTGTTGCTAGTCCTCCAAACGCTGAGTTATCGTCTTTGTAGACCAGGTGATGCTGGGCATTCTTTAACTGAACTATCAGAAGCACGTTATAAAACACTTGTAGGCAAGTGTTGGAGAGTGCCTGCAAACCTCGCACCATATTCCTCTCAGACTAGGGATGATTTGTCTAGTTCTCTGTCGCGTGCTCGTGTGGATGGTGGCTTTTTCACACAGCATAACGTATCGTGCATTGAACTAGAGATGATTTTAGTTATCCTACACCAAGAGCTAGTGAGGTCTTGGTGGTAGGAGAACATAGCGAGTACATAGCGTCTCAGCAATGGGTCTTATACAGCACGATCGTGCTTTGTAAGACCCATTGCTGAGAGGCTATGTGCCAGCCTGCTAGTGATGGTCACTTAGCAAATCGCAGCAGCGGTTGTGAAGTACGCACAAAATAAAGTCGTAAAACATGGTGAATCAGACCTGCGCAACTGAAGGATAGAGCAAGGTTCAGGACGGAGAAAAAGGTCATTCACTCGATTGTAACAGCAAGCTATCAAAGAACGGGTTTTTGAGAAAGAGAGGTTCACAGTTGTGAAAACATTTGGTTGGACCAAACGCCCTTCCTGCGCGGTCGACTTACTATCTGAGCTGACCAGGATTCCGAATATATTGTCACGGTATGATTCATCTAGAGGGGCATCGATGAAGAAGACGCTGATGATCTGGCGCGCGCTCTCGGCCATATGGTTGAACACTTGATCCGCTTGTAAACATACTGTAAATACGTTTTCCTGTTGTGTTTGCCTCCCCGTAACATCTTGGTGGAGGGCTGGGGTATAACGCAAGACGGAGCTCCGCAGCGCCCGCAAAGTCGCCACTCTAGGCATGTCCACCGGCGGTGAAACTGCATCAGCGGCGGCCGCCATGCCAACGTCGTCCTGGCTCCACCCCGTGACCCTGGGACCTTTTCCGGCACTGCTGGCGACGACGTCGATAAATGGATTGTCTCTACGAATGCGTAAGCGCACTTACAGGTGGGACCCGACCATGACGTTGGCGAATGTCATATTTTATCTAAAGGGAACGGCGAAGGTCTGGTTCGATAACAACGAAGAGGAGCTCACAAGCTTGAGTGTATGTAAGACTAAACTTCGCGAGTTTGGCCAACCTGCAGGCTGCCAGCGTGCTGCCAAGCAAAAACTTGCCTCGCGTGTGCAGACGCCTACCGAGTCGTACTTGACGTACATTCAGGATGTGCTGACCCTATGCCGCAAGCTGCAGGGCCAAGATGACAGAAGCCGATAAGGTTGCGCACCTGCTGAAAGGGATCGCGGACGATGCGTTTAACCTGATCGTGTTTAAAAACTCTTCTCGACAGTCAACGAGATCATTACTGAATGCTGACGCTTCGAAGATGCTAAAATCCGACGTATCGCCCACCAATTCGCCCGCCTTCCGAACACGGCAGCCTCATCAACGTGTGAGGATGTTCGTATGCCGACTCAGCCTTCAACATCGGAGACCATCACCCGAATCGTTCGACGCGAAATCGAAGCCGCATCGCCCGCACATTTAATGCGAGGAGAGCCCTGTGATGCCCCCCCCTTACGATATCCTTTACACAATCCGCTGTTCGTCAAGTATTGGCAAACGTGGGCCTTCAAACCATCTGCTCTGTGAACCACCCTGACAGTTACTCTTCGGCCACCTTCAACCGCCTCCACGCCGTTACCCCACTCCGAATTATCGCGATCCGAATGCGTAGCGGACGCCTGACGACAAGCCAATTTGCTTTCGATGTGAACGTGTTGGACACATTTCACGATATTGCCGAAGTCCTTGGCCCTCGTCTTCTCGACCCAGCTCATCCAGCTTCCGCTATCAACCCCGAAGCCAGGACCAGGTACCAAGCCAACCTCACCAAGAAACATTTGCCGAGACCACTACTACCACCGCCCATTACAGTCGCTCGCCCTCCTCACGACGCCAACCTTCTCGGTCACCTCCACCACGCCGTTCCCCGTCCCCGTCTTACTCCCTGCATTTTCCTTCGGGAAACTGACGGCTGCAGCTCCTGGAGGTGACGCTTCTATTCCGACCTGCTCTCCAATTCCTCTGTTGACGCTCCCTACTAATCAGAACCTGATCGACGTTGATGTGGATGGCCTACTTGTTACTGCTTTAATTAACACCGGCGCCCATATTTCTGTTACGGGTTCTCACCTCCGCCGGCAGTTGAAGAAAGTTATGACCCCTGCCCCATCACGTGTTGTCCGTGTGGCCGACGGTGGTACGTCTCCCGTAGCTGGCCTTTGTACAGCACGTGTCAGTGTTGGCGGCCGTCAAACTTCTGTTTTGTTCACCGTCCTGTCTGCTGTTTCAATGACGTCATCCTCGGTCATGACGTTTGGCCGCCCACTCCGCCCGCATCGATTGTTCCGCTAGTACTGTACAGCTTGACCTACCAAGTGTAATTGATCCACCCAGACCAATCAAGAGCCGGCTCTGTTTGCTGAGCACGTCCGTTTGCCGCCGCAAGCCATGACTTGTGTTGCTCTGACGCCCTCTCCACCAGTCCCCGACGGTGATTATGTGCTCGCTCCATCGCCGCCGTTCTGTTGACGCACAGTGTTGGTTTGCCTCACACTGTTATAACTATATGGGACAATCTTACTGTCTTCCTGTGATTAATTTCGGACTGTGTTCACAAGTGCTCCCACAAGGCATTTTACTCGCTATGCTGACGCCCTCCTACGATTACGTTATCTCGTCCTTGTCTCCTGATGCTGGTCGCTCGCACCACCGATATCCCGTCTTCTTCGCCAGATCTGTCTCCTCCCGACCTAAAGAAAATGATTGCTCCAGACCTTTCGCCCCATCACACTGACGATCTCCTTCGCCTCTCTTCTCTTATAGGGACGTCTTTGACCTTTGCGACGGTCCTTGGGTCAAACCTGCACTGTCAAGAACCGCATAAACACTGGCGATGCCCATCCGATCCACCGACGGCTATACCGCGTCTCTCCAGCTGAGCGCCGCATCATGCAAAAGGAGGTCGACAAGATGTTTGCCATAGATTTAATCGAGCCGTCCTGCAGCCCATGGGCTTCTCCTATGGTTCTTGTTAAAAAGAAAGATGACAGTTGGCGATTTTGCGTGGACTACCGGCATCTCAACAAGATCACCAAAAGACGTGTACCCGCTCCCACGCATTGACGACGCCCGGGATTCCCTTCACGGCGCCAAGTATTTTTCTTCAATCGACCTTCGGTCAGAGTACTGGCAGATCGCCGTCGATTACAGTACCGTGAGAGACCGCTTTTGTTACCCCTGACGGCCTTTATCAGTTAAAGTCATGCCTTTCGGGTTATGCATGCCCGGCCACCTTCGAACGCATGATGGACACCCTAACATGGTTTTAAATGGTCCATTTGCCTGTGTCATCTTGATGACGTCATTGTGTTTTCACCGAACTTTGAAACGCATCTCAACCGACTTTCTTCTATCCTTTCTGTTTTTCGCAAAGCCGGCCTGCAACTTAATTAATCTAAGTGCCACTTCAGACGTCAGCAACTATCATGCTCGGTCATCTCGTCGACTCAACCGGTGTTCGCCCCGACCTGACAAAGTTCGAGCTGTGCGAAGTTGCCCGTTCCGACTTGCACAAAGGAAGTTTGTAGCTTTCTGGGACTGCGCTCCTACTTCTGTCGTTTTGTGAAGAATTTCGCGGAAATCGCACGCTCTCTCACAAACTGACTGAAGAAAGGCGTTTCGTTTTTTGGGGGTGCTGCACAGGCTGCCGCCTCTCTACCCTCATCACGTCGCTCACTGCACCACCTGTCCTGGCTCATTTCGACAGCTCCGCTCCAACAGAACTCCGCACCGATGCCAGCGGCTGCGGATCGGCGCTGTTTTAGTCCAGCATCAGAATGGGCATGCCCGTGTTGTCGCCTATGCCAGCCGTCTCCTTTCCTTAGCCGAAAGAACTCCATTACAGAACGGGAGTGTCTTGCTCTCGTTTGGGCGGTGGGCAAATTCCGCCCCTATTTACATGGCCAGCATTTCACCGTGACTACCGATCACCACGCACTTTGCTGGCTGTCGTCGCTTAAGGATCCCACTGGGGTCTTGGTTGCTGGGCACTCCGGATCCAAGAATACACTTACTCTGTTCTTATAAATCTGGCCGATTGCGCCGGGATGCTGACTGTTTGTCCCGCAATCCCGTGGATCCGCCTGAAGCCTCCGATGACACGCCTGCATATGTACTCTCGCTCTCCGCTTTCCGTGATGAACACGCCGTGATCCCATTTTAAGTGAGCTTATTCAGAAGCTGGATTCCGCAGCGCCCGATCCTTCTCTTCGCCTCTTCGTGCTTAAAGATGACACATTATATCGCTACAACGTCCACCCGGACGGACGCGAACTGTTGCTCGTCGTTCCTACGCATCTGCGCTTGAGCGTTCTCGGCCAGCTACATGACACCCCGACCGCTGGTCATTGAGTTTCCCGGACCTACGATAGCGTTCGGCGTCGCTTCTTTTGGCCCGATCTTAACCGCTCCGTTCGTCGCTACGTCGCTGCTTGTGAACCCTGCCAACGCCAAAAGAAACCACCTAAGCCTCCTGCTGGCCTCCTTCAGCCCCTTGATGTCCCATCTGACCCCTTCTTCCGAGTTGGCCTTGACCTCCTCGGTTCTTTCCTCACCTTACTTCTGGAAACAATGGATTGCCGTTGCTATGGACCAGTCCACCCGCTACGCAATTAACACGCTCTCCCTACCAGTTGTGCTACAGACGTCGCTGATTTTCTGCTACACGACGTAATCTTACATCACGAAGCCCCTTGTCAAGTCCTCACTCACCATGGCCGTTACTTTCTCCAGAGTTATCGATGACCTGCTTCGCTCCTGCGCGAAAACACAAATTTACGATGGCTTACCACCCGCAAACTAGCGGCTTGACAGAGCGCTTCAACCGGACGCTAACTGACATGCTTTCTATGTTATGTCTCATCTGACCATAAGACTGGGATGTTGCATTGCCCTTCGTTACATTCGCTTACAATTCCTCCCGTCATGATATTGCTGGTTTTTCACCCTTTTATCCTCTGTTTGGCCGCGACCCAACGTTACCTTTTGACACTATCATCCCCGATGCCGTCCATTTGCCAAGTGAGTACGCTCGTGATGCCATTTCCCGAGCTGATGAGGCACGCCAAATTGCTCGCGTCACCTTGCTACATCGCAAGGGCACCAGAAGCACCGCTACGACTCCCGTCATCGTGACGTTATCTATACTCCAGGTGCCCTTGTGCTTCTATGAACTCCGGCTCGGCTTGTTGGACTCTCAGAAAAATTGCTTTCGCGGTACTCCGGACCCTACCGTCTCTTACGCCATCTAACAGACGTCACGTATGAGATTGGCCCGCACGAGTCTTTCTCGCCAACCATTTCATCACCTAGTGAAGTTGTTCCGTATCCCGCCTTAAACCTTACCACTCGCCTGGATCATAACAAGCACCGTCACGGTGCTTGAGCAGCCTGGGGTCATGTCACGGTATGATTCATCTAGAGGAGCATCGATGAAGAAGACGCTGCTGATCTGGCGCGCGCCCTCGGCCATATGGTTGAACGCTTGATCGCCTTGTAAATATACTGTAAATACGTTTTTCTGTTGTGTTTGCCTCCCCGTAATAATATGAACTTGACTTCACCAAGCATTTGCCCTGACACAACACCTCAAATCACAAGTGAGGTTATGGTCACGATTCTACACTTGATTTATAGAAGGTCTAGCAGATGCCAACCTGACCACCCACAGTAATTTTTACAGTTGAAGTGGACGCAATGATAGTCCACAGTCGTGAGGCTGCCGTCTCATTTTAGCGCTGTTAAGTACAGCCAGAGCCGCTGTCATAGCATTACAAGTGCAATTAACTCCAAATCAGTAGTTGCTGCCGTCCGTGAGGAGATTTGGTCGCTCGTTGTCTACGTTGTTTATTTCGTGCTTCAGTCGCATCTACTTCGCGTAAAGCACTTATCGCTCGAATTTTTTCCGGCGTTAACAGGTATTATTACCATTTTGTCGGGGCTATTGGCGCTCTTGCCGCAGTCGATTGTTCCACTGTCATGACTTCTAGGCTCGTAGTTTTCCTGAGGTCGTCGTCTCGCGCCAGTGGAGCATCTTTCTAAGAGGCGTGTCACTTTCAGACATCGCTGCGCTTATTAAGCCTACGAGACCTCGGGACCCTTGCCAAGTGGCTATTGATAACTGTGATGCGCCGATTGCGATAGGGGCAGAATGGTGACTTCTGCCGGATGGAACTTGACTATGAATTATGTGAGAAAGTCTCGAAAAGGGAAGCCAGGCGGACATGACAGATGCTCTAATAACTGAGGATTTATTGAAACTTTCCTATGAGGAACAGAAGCACTTACGCGCTAGAGAGCCCGGACATACGCCTCGGACGAACCAGGCAATTGACAATTAGTAGAGTTCCTGCTAGTTAAGCATGGGGCAAAACACACAGGACTCACACGTAGGATGGTACGGTCACGAATTTCGGCAGACGGACGACAGACCGGGCGAAGTCGCGCGTTAAAGCAAACATATAGATTCAAAAGCAAACGGCAAAAAAAACACACAAAACGAACAATGTAAGCACGACTAAATTCTAGAAATTCCCCAAAGTCCTCAGATATCATGAATTGATAAATCCAAAATATTTGCATGAAGTGCATCGACGTGGCCACGTCACGTCGTCGTCGCTGCTTCTGGCGACACGTGGTTGGGCCGTCGATGTGTCGTAGACTCGACGTCGCTGTGTCCGACGTTCGGCCCATGGTTGGCCTTGTCAGGGGGTCAGGAAGGGGGGTGACCGAGGTGCCTGGATTACCCGGCCAACTACGCTAGCCTGCAGATCGTAGCCGCAGGGAATTGGGAAGCAGTGCCGTAGCCTGTACCTGCGGCTTGCGGTGGAACGTCCTCAGCTCGCGGGTCGTGGCCGCGGCCGCTGAGAGAGCAGCTCCACTGGGTTACGCCTTATCTGCGATCCACCATCCTGTCCGGCCTCTAGAACCTTCCGCACTCGTCGTACCAGAGCGTAACTGGGCCGTTCTCATCTGCTACGTGTCCTTTCGCATCATTGGCCACGTAGCTCCGCGTGTATTTTCCCATTTCTTCTTTCATACCTGCCGTTCTATTTTTTATCGGACACTTTCGTATTTTCTCGCTTCTCTTTTTCCTTTATTTCTTCCACCGATCCTCGTGCTTGTTGTCCATCTCTAATTGCTTTTCTCTTCTCCTGCTTCTACGCTCATGACAGGTACCTATCTCAGCGGAGTTATTGGCGCATCCTGCCACTCAGGTAGACTAGCCCCTACCGTCGGCCAAAGCTGCTAAGCATTTGTGCAGATCGTCATTGGCAGACTTATTTTGTTGCACCTTTAGAAAGCGTCAAATCTTGCTTAGTGAGGTTTTAAAGTGTCACGTGCTCTAAATGTAACATGTATCTTACGGTTACGCCGGTGCTTAGTGCTCATCAGGTAACAGTGCAATATCGTTGTCTATGTAGAAAAATAAAGCAGCATATGAAATTTACCTCGCCTTTTCTTTCTTTTCATTATGGTGTTTTTGTCAACAATCTTGGAAACGAAGTTTTGCCCATTCCAAGCAATTTTAAGGTAAGATTATTCTCATTTGTTAGCAAGTACGTCGAAGGAGAATTAATGTACGGGGCTGAGTGCTCACTTACCCAACAATTGGTTCACTCTTTGATTTTGTGCCTGAGTAGCAGCAATCCCATAAACTACGGGGGAACGAGAAACCAACATTACACGCCTTGCACTGCCTACTGGTGGCAGCAGTAAATGAAATGCCACTCAAAATTAAGGTCTATGAGGAGCAAATGTTCAGAAATCATGAAAATTATTACACAGTTACTTATTCCTGTAATAATAGTGTACTCGACATTTCTTGACTTATAAAATGCTTTGGACTAGGTAGAAAAAAAAGGTGGTTGATCCCTCTTATATAGGAATCGGTATAGAACGAAAGTGAAACGGTCTTCAGAAGTAGTGTAATGTTATTGCACATTGGCGCGAAGGCCTCCCGCTCCCCCCTGGCGTGTCGATCGCTGCACTAAACTCACTTGCGCCGACGTCGTTGTCTTCGACGGCGCTTAATGCCGCAGTTTTCGTAGTCGGTGCCATCACACTCGTATCAGTAGACAGCGAGAAGAAAACACCGTCGGTGCATATGGAAGCTGCACTACGCTGAAAGGCTAGCACAACGCGAAAGACGAAGCACGTAACTGACACACTAATACAACGCGCAAGACAAAGCACGTAACTGAATCGTCACCGAGTCAAATCAGCGTACAGCGCGTCGTAATTGCAGCCTCCGCGATCAACTTCAGAAAACATTTCAGAGCTAATTGCGGAGGCCACGCTCCGCTGTGCTGAGTACGGTGAACGCCACCTAGGTGGCGTTGGTAGTGCTTCTTGATGCGAGCGTGCTTCGAACATGCTGGCATCGAGGCGTCGTAGTGCTGAGACCACCGAAGCGTTCACTGTCGGTGCGCGTTAGTGTCATAATGCAGTACTACTCTTTTCTGCGCGTAGGCGGCGGCACCGCCCCGAGCAAGAGCGCGGGTACACGGAGGAGTGTTAGATATATAAGGCACGTCTGTGTAGCTCTCGCAAATGCGTTTGTGGCGCAATGGGTTAAACGCTCGGCGATCTATCGTCGCGGACCGAGAGGTCGTGGGTTCGATTTCCAATTTTTCATGTTGTGGAACTTTTCTTCTGGTTTCTTTGTATTAGTCGTGTACATTTTAAGAACGTCATATCTGTGACGGAAATACGTCAGTGAAGTCTTGGTGGACCCCGGCATAAAACACTTTCGTGTTAAAATGCACACACTATGGAAAATTGCACACTTAAGGCCGTTTGATCGTGGCTTTACCTCACCCCATTAGCTCATTGAAAAGGGTGTATAAGCGAATTAATACATCCATTTAAAAGGGCGACTTTTTGGTATTGAAACCCATTCCCAAATGTATGTTGTGCGGAAATACACTCTTCACTTTGTCTGTAAGCGATATATTTGGTTCACTCCCTACCCTAGTCTTTCGAATGTCCGGTGAAGTAATCATCGGACGTCCGTTTGTAAAACGCGTTGACTGGTTAGACAAGTTTGTTAAAAACTCCAAAATACAAGAAAACATTTGAGAGAAACCGTCACACGATGACTGTCAACGGTTGTGCGTTACCATGGAATCATATAATGACTTAACCTATACGTCGTCGAAACGACTTATGTATTAGGCGTTTACAGCAACGCAATCCCTCATTCCCGCTTTCCACGATCACCGGTGCCATCTAGCGCAGTTGCCTCGAATCCTGCGCTTGGTATACGAACTACATGGCGCGACGGTGCGTGCGAATGCTGAGAAACGCCTGATTCGGCAACCGGTCTCTTCTCTCGCATTCTTTCTGGTCATGCTGCGTCATATTGGGGCACTGCCGAGAAGTCGCGCATGGCCTCCGATGCGAGAAGCGTGGCGCGCCAGTAATTGTAACGCTGAGAATTGTTCCCTCGCTTGCCGCACACTCAGAACGTTTCATCATCATCAGCAGCAGCAGCAGCCTACATTTATGTCCACTGCCGCACGAATGGAATGCCTCTCCCTGCGATCTCCAATTACCCTGCTTGCGCTAGCTGATTCCATGTGCGCCTGCGAATTTCCTAACTTCATACCCGACCTAGTTTTCTGCCATCCTCGACTGTGCTTCCCTTCTCTTGGTATCCATTCTGTAACTCTAATGGTCCACCGGTTATCATCCTGCGCATTACATGACCTGCCCAGCTCCATTAGATGGCCGGCCCAACTAGAATATCGGCTATCCCCGTTTGCCCTCTGATCCACGCCGCTCTCTTTCTGTTTCAACGTTAGGCCTAGCACTTTCATTGGATCGCTCTTTGTGCGGTCATTAACTTGTTGTCGAGCTTCTTTGTTAACCTCCAAGTTTCTGCCCCATATGTTAGCACCGGTAGAATGCAATGATTGTACACTTTTCTTTTCAACGACAGTCGTAAGCTCCCAGTCAGGATTGGCAATGCCTGCTGTATGCACTCCAACCCAATTTGATTCTTCTGTAAATTTCTTTCTCATGATCAGGGTCCCTATTAGTAACTGACCCAGATAAACGTCCTCCTTTATAGACTCTAGAGGCTGACTGGCAATCCTGAAATCTTGTTACCTTGCCGCGCTATTGAACATTATCTTTGTCTTCTGCATAATAATTTTCAACCCCACTCTTACATTTTTCTCGGTTAAGGACGTCAATCATTTGTTGTAATTCGTCCCCATTGTTGCCGAATGGACAATGTCATCTGCAAACCGAAGGTTGCTGAGATATTCGCCCTTGATCCTCCTTCTAAGCCTTCCCAGTCTAAGATCTTGAATATTTCTTCTAAGCATGCAGTGAATAGCATTGGAGAGATTGTGTTCCTTGCATGACCCGTTTCTTGTTAGGTAACTTTCTACTTTCTTGCCTGTGTAAGCAAGGTTACCTGTTCCTACGTAGTCAGCTCATTCACCGGGCTCGAGAGGAGGTGCAGAGCAGCCTATTTTGGAGATAATGGGATCAGGCGGTTGCCCGGTGTTAGGACTGCTCGCGCTCAGGGGAGGGGGGTGGAGGAGGCGTTACGTCCGGGTAGCCGATCCGTAGTGTGCCACCTGTGAAGGTTATTGCCTCCGATGAACGAAGCCATGCCAGAAGCAAACTTAATTGATTTAATTCGTGGTGAGTGGTCTCTTACAGAGAGAAACGCCCGCGGGCCACAGCGCACTCAATGACGAGCTTTATGACGACGCAACGAGCATAGACTACGGTGACTTGCACACGGCTCACTGGGAGAAATCACAGCCAAGGAGGAGGGGCATAACACTCCGCCGCTTGCAGTCTTCGGCAAATATTCCGGTCAGGTCTGAATACGACTATGGTCGTGGTGATCGTGGAAAAACACTTAGTGAAAAAAAGAAAAAGAAGAAGCACGAGTCTTTCTGCTTGTGCTGGGAGGCACCCTCAGTTCAGGGTTGCTCTCAGATGTGGGAAGCGCCCAAGATCCGCCAACGCTCTCGTCATGCTATCACCGTCACTTCATCTTCGTTAGAGAGGATTCGTGATACAGTCTTCGTCATGCCGTTGTCGTCTAGAACTGGTCATCATCCCATTGTCTTTGTCGGTAACCGAGGGGTCGCAGCGGAGCGCCAGAACAAGAGGACCAGCTCAGCAGGCTTTCAGAACGGACTAGCGCGTGCCGTGCTTGCACCGCTGGCACGCGCCGCCCAACTTTATCCGTCAGTCGCAGCCGGCCCCAAGGCGCCGGCCGAGAGCGCCGACCTTAGCGTCCTCGCTTAGCAACGTCGGTGGGCGCTGCAGGGCCCCCCGCCCAGACGGGACGGCGAAATGTACTCGTCGATGAGGCGAGGTGAGGCTTCTTAGTGTCAAGCAGATGTACGGGTGTGCCGGCGACATCCGCGGGGAGCTCATTGGGAGGCGTCACGACGTAGGCCGGTCTAACGAAACGACTTCTTCGCGACCATTGAATAGGATGGTGGCGGAATTCTGCGTCTTGTGGAGGACACGGTACGGTCAGTCGTATGGTGGTGTAAGAGGCGCCTTTATAGCGTCTCGTCTGGGGACACGTGGGACGAAGACTCAAGGTCCGGGTGCACAAAGATGCTGTGGTCCGATGATCGAGGCGGTACGGGGCGCAGTTGTTGAATGCAGTCCTGTAGGCGTTGGAGGTACTGTAGCGGCTGGGGCGAGGGGGCCGAAGGAACAACTCTCCAGGAAGCCGCAGGGGTGCGCCGTACACGAGTTCGGCCACTGAACAGCCAAGGTCGCGACGAAGGACGGCAGGTAGACCGAGAAGCACCATAGGAAGGTGGTGGACCCAGTGCTTTCGATCCAGGCGCGCAGTGAGGAAAGCCTTCAGCTGGCGATGCAACCGCTCAACCATGCCGTTGGCACAGGGATGATATTTAGTGGTACGGCAGTGCTTAGTGCCAAGCAGGCGGTTGAGGAAAGTGAATAGTGTACAGTCAAATTGCCGGCCGCGATCAGTTGTCACAATGCTGGGGCAGCCGAAGCGGGAAACCTATGCTGAAACTAAGGCTTTCGCGACTGTTTCCGCAGTGATGTCCGGAATGGGCACGGCTTTGGGCTAACCGGTGAAGTGGTCAATCGTTGGTTGGATGTATCGGAACTCGTGAGAGGGAGGTGGTGGTCCAACCAAATCTAGATCGATGTGGTCAAAACGACAACCAGGTGGCAAGAAAGACTGCGTGGGAGTCTTCGCGTGGCGGGTCACATTGGCGGTCTGGCATGCGAGGCATGAGTGGGCCCACTGGCGAACATCAGTATTAATACTTGGCCACGTACCGCTCTGTAACGAGGCGCTGCGTGGCTCCGATGCTGGGACAGATGTCGTGAAGTGATTGGCACCGCACGACGGAAGGCTGCCGGATGAAGGGGCGAGGTGTAGCCGCTGACATGTCGCACCAGAGTGAGCCAACAAACGGTGAGGAACGAGTTGTAGATGGAGGGAACGAGGATGGCATGCAGCGCTTGCAGCTCAGGTCTTCCATCTGCGCACGAGCTAGACCTTCCCAGTCCACGTTCGATGTGGAAGTGCCGAGGGAGGTGACGCGTGAGAATGCATCAGCTGCCTCGTTGTCGGTGCCTTTGATGTGCGGGATACCCGTTGTGAACTCCGATATATAGGCCAGTTCACGAAGCTCACGTGCGATGTACTTGGAAGACTGTACGGAAGACATACACCAGAGGCTTATGATCCGTCAGAACATAAAATGACTGGCCCTCTAAGAAGTGCCGAAAGTGCTGGATGGTGGTGTAGATGGCGAGCAACTCGCGACTAGAGATGCTTTAGGGAGTCTCGGATTGTAGGAACTTCCGAGAGAAGAAGCCCAGTGGGCGCCACTCGGAATCCATTTTCTGCTGGAGAACAGCGCCGATGGCCGTGCTGGAAGCATCCACCATGATGCGGGTTCGCACGTGGATCCTCGGGGGATGAGAAGTACCGCATCAGCGACGGCTTGTTTAGCAGCCCTGAAAGCAGCTTCAGCTTCGGGAGACCAGAAAACCGCGGATGAGGAGTCCTTGGTCGTGTGAAGAAGGTCAGTCAGTGGGTGTAGAAGCTCAGCACAGTGCGGAAGAACATCGGGAAAAATTCACTAGGCCGAGGAACTCACACAGCTGGTGTAGGGTAGTGGGTGCTGGAAAATCTTTCACGGCCTGGACGTGAGAGGGCAACGGACGAATTCCCAGCGCCGAGATGTGGTGGCCCAGAAACTTGAGCTCGGAAGACCCAAATACTCATTTCTCGGTGTTGGCAACCAGGCCAAACTGTTGAAGGTGTTGAAAGAGTTCCCGGAGGTGACGCTCATGATGTTGTGAATTGGGACTCGCGACGAAGACGTCGTCGATGTAGGCAAATACAGCCAGGAGGCCGCGCATTACCTCGGCAATGAATAGTTGCAACGTTTGAGCTGCGTTGCGTAACCCAAAGGGCATGCGCACATACTCAAAAGGCCGAAGGGTGTATTCGGGATATCGAGGCCGATGGCTGTATTCGGGATATCGGCAGACTCACGGGTTATGGTGATAGGCCTTGACAAGGTCCACTTAACTAAAGATTTTGGATCCTTCCAAGTGGCCTGTGAAATCTTGGATGTGTGGAAGGGATAGCTATCGTGGACCGTGTGAGCGTTGAGCTCCCGGTACCGCGCACGAACGCGAGTTACCCGGTTCCTTCTTGGGCACCAATGTAGTGGGGAGGCCCAACTGATGGACGAAGGGCGAATAAACCTAGCTGGAGCATGTGCCTGAATTTCTGTTTAGGAATGGCCAGACGCTCCCCGAAGAGGCGGCGCGGACGGGCTGCGACGGCGGACCATGCGTGATAGAGTGGTGGGTTACGCTGTGCTTAGGTGGCTGATTTAAATTGCAGGGCCTCGTCACCTCAGGAAATAATGCAGGATTAGAGCGTACGGGCATGATGGTATGAGCGTGCGGATGCCAGTAGGAGCGACAGACGACAGAACGCCAGCGATGGAGAGGCGTCTTGCTGTCAATCAGGCGATGGCAGCGCATGCTGACGTCGAGGTGGAAATAGGTCAGGAAGTCGGAGCCGAGGATAGGCTGATGGACGTCGGCCATGACGAAGACCCACCGGAACGTACACCGCAGACCAAGGTCGAGAGTGGGGTCCGCAGAACATTAGTGGCGATGGAAGTAGAGTTTGCCGTGCGGAGCGTAGGTCCAGGTGACTTAGAAGCGTGGTCAGGCTTGGAGGACGGCAGTACACTGACCTCAGAACCCGTGTCTACAAGGAACCACAGGCCGGGAAATGCGATCCATGACTATGAAAAGACGGTCGGTTGTAAGGCGAGGTCCCGTGGCACCGTCATGATCTGCGGTGCGTTTCCCGACCATACGCATGGGGACTTGCACAGGCAGGCGCGGTGCTCGAAAGTGCGATGGTACCAGCAGATAGGCAGCGTCGAGGACTGCGCGAGCGGGGACTCGTCAGACAAGAGGGACGGCGGCTGGGACATTATGTGGACCGCGCTGTTCATGAGGACGTCCGAAGGGCTCGATGGAAACGGCGAGCTGGTCGATCCGGGACGGGCCACGATTGAGGACTCTGGTGTTGAAGAGAGGGCGGCGATTGAAGGAGAAGTTGCGTCGTGGTCTCCGTCAGCGAGATTGGTGAGCGGTCGAGGTTCAAGTCCACTGTAGCGGCAAAGGCAAGGCGGGTGGAGTGCGGCAAGTGCTGCAGGAAGAGCTCCCTCAACAGCGCACCGTTTGAGTCAACGTTACTTGTGCCTTGGAGCTATCGCATGCTGTTGAGCAGCTGGAAGGGCGGCGATCTGCAAGTTCCTCAAGGTGAGCTGTGCTGGAGGCGCGGGCTCTCAGACCCGTGGTGCGTTCTGAAATATTCTGCTTCCGTTGCTGGTACGAAGCATCACTCAAAGGTGCAGCGATAACATCCGCCGCTTCTTGAGCCACGTCAGGAGACAGGTTGCCAAGTAAGTGGCGAAACCACGAAGTCTCCGATGATGTGATGCAGATCGAAGATGGCTTCGACCTGGGTGAACCAAACCTGCGGGTTCTTGCGCCAGAACGTGGGCAGGTGGAGCTGTAGAGCGGCGACGTCCCGTGGGCGCGAGGTAGCGTCAGGGGAAAGGTTACCTGAGGCGGGAGGTTGCTGGGGTTGGTCATCTCTTAGGCCGGATCACCACTGTTAGTAACCGAGGGGTCGCAGAGGAACGCCATAACAAGGACCAGCTCAGCAGGCTTTAAAAACGGACTAGCGCGTGCCGTGCTTGCGCCCGCTAGCACGCGCCGCCCAACTTTGTTTTCTCGTCATTCGCAGCCGGCCCCAAAGCACCGGCCGAGAGCGCCGACCTTAGTGTCCCCGCATAGCAGCGTCGGTGGGCCACATCCTCCTACCATTGCCACGACATTGTTCTGTCGTCGTCAAACACTCGTCGGTATGCACTAGTTGTCATACCGTTGTTGTGATGCCATCGCGGTCATTCTGTCACCGTCAATCTGACTTAGTCATCTGAGTCTCCTTATGCCTGGTTTCACACACACCGTTATTGTGATGGCATTGTGGTCATTCCAAGGTCGATTGACATAGGTCACGAAGCTTCGCGCGAAAAGCGGTTCAGAACGGATTGTCACGACATCAGCAGGTGGGTTATGGGAGCAGCGATTGGAGGGATTGGAGGAACAACACTGGGAAAGAAAAAGCGTTTTATAATTAGAGAGAACACAAAAAAAAGTAAATAATTATGGGTTTTACGTGCCAACCACGATCTGATTATGAGGCACGCCGTAGTGGGGGACTCCGGAAATTTGGACCACCTGGGTTCTTTAACGTACACCTAATCTAAGTACACGGGTGTTTTCGCATTTCGCCCCCATCGAAATGCGGCCGCAGTGGCCGGAAAGATAGACACAAAGATTCATTCAACGAAAATAAAGTTCCTAATCAATTTTATATACGCATGGCGAAAAAGAAGTGTCAATTCTGTGTCACTATCATTATCAATAAATACCTTTTTCCAGTGCCCCGTAAGAGCACCCATCGATAGCAGTGGGCGTTCACGCTGCTATCACTTGCAATGCAATCAGCTCTTGAAGTGTGCTGAAAGCGCGCTCGTAAAGTTCCCTGTTACAATAGGCCCCCTAACATGTTGTGTTGTTATCTTGTCGACGTCTGTCTCGATTTGGTGACGCGGGTAGTTTTATTGCTTCTTAACCTGTGCAGTCAAAAGTAGTGAGTTGCGAGCGTCAGACCCTTGTTTACTTTAGTTGTAATCGTGCGGCAGTGCTGGCCGACGGGGTTGGCATCCGACGAAAGGACGAACACTGTACGCAATCTACGCCCAAAGCGTTCGTCGGCCTCGAAAGAAAGTATGTTTAGTGCAGGGATGCGATTTCGACACCCGTACGGCAGACCTTTTCCTGCCTCGCTTTCCGTGCTGAAGCTCGCAACGCCCCAAGTCATATGGCGGGACATTTGAATATACAGCTGTTGTGGCAGGCCTCCGAAACAAATTTCGCGCCTTTGAGAACAAAATGACGTCACTTCTGTTTTTAACGGATATGACGTCACTATTTTTCTTCCGCCGGAAGTGTTCCCTCCTCAACAGATGGCGCTAAGCCCCATGAACCGCCGATGTACCACCATGTTTTGAACGTATGGGCTTCTATGGAAGCTTCGCTACCAGGTATGGAAGCTTCTATGGAAGCTTCGCTACCAGAACTTGTCATTCTATCGCCGTAGATCTAGCTTAGTCATCTGAGTCTCGTCATGCAATCGTTTTCAGGCTGTCATGGTTACACAATCGTTGTCAGACCACTTTCGTCATTAGATTTACGCAACCCTTCTTCATCATTCTGTCGCAATCATGTGGTCATCAATCATTGATATTATGATGCTGCGGTCATGCCATCGTCCTCAGTGCGTCATCGTCAGACTGTTGCTATCATACGTCATCGTCACGGTATTGTTCTCATACCATAGTCATGCCATCGTCTTCCTTGAGTCGTTCGTCATATGGTCATCGTCACAGATTCTTTACCATACCGTCGTTTGATGACGTCAAGTCTTTCCGTCATCGTCTTTTAAATTTAACATCCTACTGTTGTCATGCTATCATCAGGCCATCTTCGTCACGCAGTCATCGCTGTATCATTGTTATCATGCTGTTGTTGTCATTTCATCATCGTCACACAGTCGTGAAGCTGTCGATGCGGTGCCATCGTCGTAATTCTAACTTTGACATCCGTCTCTCACATGTTGTTGTCATCACACAATCGTCATCATACCATGTCGTCATTCATTGTCGTCACGCGATCGCTATACCACCGTCATCAGTTCAGTACGTCCTCCCGTTGCCCGTCGCAGTCGTCAATTTTCCAGCTTCGTAATCCGTTTGCTCTCATGGTACTATCGCCATCCCATTGTCCTCAAGTTGTCGTCGTTGGCGTCACGCATTTGTCGCTATACCATCGTCATCATTTGAGAATCGTCATTTCATTGTCGTTATGTGGTCGTCGTCATACCGGCTCGGTCGTTCCATTGGTCTCATTCCTTCTTCCTCATTCCATCCTCGTCACTGCATCGACATACCAGAGCGGCCGTCATTCCGCCATGCTGATGGACGACCTTGGCCAGCCAAGCTATTTGGCATAATAGCCTAATTCCTAGGTCCAGTGATTCCACTAACATGTCGTGAACAGGTGCTAATAAATGTAACATCGTTGTGCATTTGTATCTCATGCCAGTTCATGCCACGGCTTCATATTGCGTGCTTAAGGGGGGGGGGGGGGGGGTTGATCGTTTTCTGATCTGCAAAGCACACAAAACTGATGCTTGCCACCACCTGCACTGCATATAACTTGGAGTGTCCTTTCTCTTCGGTTCAACTGGAATGCAGACAGCACCCTAAGAACCGTGCCTAAGTAGCGTCTTTGCGTGCCTACGTCTTTTCAGTCCTTTAATAAAGGCTGTTAAAAAGCGCCTTCAGCGTATTATTTTGAGATATGTGGAAACGTTTCGTTGAATGTAGTTCGACAACAGTCAAATCTGCCTTCCCTATGGCGGCTGTGCATCTCCTTTTGGTGAACGCAGTTTCACAGAATGAAGCTTTGCCCTAGTTATTAGTCATTGTTTGCTTGTTCCCGTCAGTAATTTTCACATATACCCATACGTATTGCATGTGAGCACATAAAAACTAGCTAATGCTCACCGAACTTTCTTCAAAGCGCGATCACTCCTCCATAAGACAAACCTAAATGGGTCCTTCAGTGCCACACAACCTTGTAAGCGTTGGTAAGTGAAACGGCGTACACCTATAATTATCGACGTTCGCGGCATATGCGTGACCGATAGCACAGTCTTCTGCTTTATCCTAGTGTGATGAAGAAGACGTGCAACATGATCTGCAGATGATGCACACCCACCAGCAGTAGCAGCATCGTGATCACTCCGCAAAAGACAACGCCGAAGTGACCGCTAAGAGCGCTTCCCGACGTAACTGTTTAGCCGCCGTTCTGTGGTTTCGTCGAGAAGCCTAAAACTGCATTTGTTACCCCTCATGGACTTTATGAGTTTAACGTGATGCCTTCGCCTCTGTAATGCCCCTGGAACGGTCGAGCGAATGATGGACACTGTTTTGCATGGATTGAAATGGCAAACGTGTCTGTGTTACCTCGACGTTATTTTCGTCTTCGCTCCGGATTTTACGACACATCTTCACCGCCTCAGGTGCGTTCTGGCGTGTCTTACCAACGCTGGGCTCCAACTTAATCTCAAAAAATGCCACTTTGCCGCTCGAAAGTTAACCATTCTTGGCCACGTCGTGTCTAAGCACGCGTCCAACCTGATCCCACGAAATTGCGTGCCGTACTGACTTTCCCAGACCGACAAATCTCAAAGAAGTTCGCGTCTGTAATACGCCCTCTGACACAGCTTCTGGGTAGCTCCGGCGACCTGTCATCATGGTCTCCAGCCTGCGACGAGGCGTTCACTACTTTACGACGTCTTCTCGCTTCACCTCCTATTCTCCGTCACTTCGATCCTGCAGCTTCGATGGAGGTACACACAGACGCAAGCGGAATATGTCTCGGCGCCGTGCTAGCACAACGAAAACCCGGGCACCCTGATACGTTGTTGCTTATGCCAGCCGTACCCTCACCAAAGCGGATACAAACTATACTGTGACTGAAAAGAATGCTTAGCCATCGTATGGGCTCTTAGCAAGTTCCGTCCTTACTTGTACGGCCGCCCGTTTGACGTCGTCACAGATCATCACGCCCTTTGTTGGCTATCAAATTTGAAAGGCCCATGTGGCCGCCTTGACCGATGGGCTCTTCTACTTCAAGTCCGAGCACGATGCTCTCACCATTGAGCTACCGCGGAGCGGTAGCTCAATGGTGAGATCATCGCACGCGTAATGCGACATCAACGTCGTCTACCACTCTGGCCGCAAGCACTCGGACGCTGATGCTCTGTGATGGTCTCCTCTGCCTACTGACCTGTTGCCTGTCAACACTAACACCCATCGTCTCGCCTCTCACCATCGACAGAATTGCTTCAGAGCAGCACGACCCCTGGATAGCGGCCCTCCTCGACCTACTTTCTGACACGCCCACGCGGCCAGCCTCTCGCGCACTCCGCCGCCAAGCTGTTCACTTCACCATTCGCGACGACCTTCTGCACCGACGCACTACGCATCTGACTGCCGTAAATGTCTACTCGTCACACGCGCAGTCTGCGCTCCACTATCTGCGCATACTTTCACGTTGACCCGCAGTGCTCCCACGCTGGAGTCTTCAAAACATATGAACGACTTCGTCAGCGCTACTGCTGGCGAGGAATGTTCACATACGTCCGCAAATTCGTTCGCTCATGTACGGACTACCACGTCGGAAATCTGCGCCTTGCCGTTCAGCTGGAGCATTGCAGCCCCTTCCCTGTCCCGCCCGACCATTTGATCGAGTGGGCATTGATCTCTATGGTCCGCTTCCTATGACACCAGCAGGTAACCGCTGGATCATCGTCGCTGTCGACCATCTTACGCGATATGCTGAAACTGCGGCACTACCTGCCGCCACTGCGCGCGACGTCGCCTCCTTCCTGCTCCGCTGTTTCATCCTCCGTCACGGCCCACCTCGTGAACTTCTCAGCGACAGAGGGCGCGTCTTTTTGTCTGAAGTTGTCGAAGCTCTTCTGGCTCAGTGCCACGTTATTCATAGGACGACCACCGCCTACCACCCCCAGAAGAATAACTCATGGAACGTTTCAACCGGACCCTGAGTGACATGCTGGCCATGTACGTCACATCTGACCACACAGATTGGGACCTTATCCTACCATTTGTTACGTTCGCCTACAACACTGCAACCAGAATACCACTGGCTTTTCTCCCTACTTTTGCTCTACGGCCGTCAACCATCCCACACCGTGGACACCCTGCTACCCTACCAGCCCGATTCTTCTGAGTGTGTGCCCGTTTCGACTGCAGCACGTCATGCCGAGGAGTGGCGCAAGTTAGCGCGCCACTTCACCACCGCTGAGCAACAGCGTCAGAAAAGGCTCCATGACGCTCACTGTGAGCAAACTATCTTCTCTCCCGTGACCTCGTCTGGCTGTCAGTACCTGCGCATGCTCCTGGCCTCTCTTCAAAACTTCTTCCCCGCTTCGATGGACCTTATCGCATTGTTCAGCGCACGTCTGCGGTGAATTACCTAATTGAACCACTGACACCCCCCTCTGCTCCGTTGTCGCGGACCTGACATGTTCACGTCGATCGCCGTAAGCTTACCGTGAGCCGCTCGTGATCACTACTGTTTCAGCCGCCAGGATGGCTGCTTTCTTTCCCGGGGGTGATTGTGATGAAGAAGACGTGCAACATGCTCTGCAGATGATGCACACCACCAGCAGTAGCAGCATCGTGATCACTCCGCAAAAGACGAGGCCGAAGTGACCGCTAAGAGCTCTGCCCGACGTAACTGTTTAGCCGCCCGTTCTGTGTTTCTGTGTCAGATATCCGAAGGATCTACTCGCGCCTGTATCAATAAACGTCATTTCACTAGGTAGATCGCTATCAATGCATGAACGCACACATACATGGTTGATACTTTCTACGTTGCACATTGAGAGTTTAAGAGTGACTATCGTAAAGTTATACGAGAAAGCCATGTTTGATAGTTTTGTTCTCGAAGCAGTTGGGACTCTATGTTTAAAAAAATGTTATCTTCTTTAAATACAGATACAAAGCACTGAGACATTGTTCCTAACGAAGGCGTCTGGGACTGTATTATTTACAAATCTCGTGAAGTGCTTCAAATCAACCTTTATTGCACATACGGTATCTACAAGGCGCTGCACATTGGAATTCCAACAGAGAAGTGGATCATTAACAGTTGCAGAGGTACGGTAAACACCATATAACCATTTTCGTTTGTTTGTTTCTACATCTTCTGATCGTAACGGGATTGCATTGCATTTGTTTCTGGAAGCATTCGGTTATTTAAACTTTTATTTATTTTACCAGCGCGAGTCATCGAAGAGTGAACTTGAGGTTAAGCAGCTATTATGGAGTGAGGTTGAAGTTGTACATGCTGTGTGGGTTCCATCATGATGTTTCGACAGAGGTGCATCGCATACGTAGTGTACACTACGAGAAGCCATAGCAAATTATTTTAAAAGCGGTCTTCCGAGGTATTTTGCCAGTCTGCTTAAAACCAGTGCATTCGCAGCCAACCTGTTTTTGCAAATTCTTAGTAATTTTCACAGTTTCCTCGAAGATATATTTAATTCTCATGAAGTTTTGTGTTGCGAAATCTTAGGAGCGGTATACAGGCACATTTTGAAGTCTGCGGTTTAATTGTGGATTAATGAACATTGTAAACACTCGTTGTAGGCTTCTTTAGGGACGGCATGTGAAACACACACTTTCTCCGCTTTTCTGGAAAGACCCATAACGCCCGCAATTTTATCATGTAGTAGGTGGCGGCATTCTACTGTATGGTTGGCGTGCTTAAGCTGTTCGAAGTGTCTGAGGAAACTTTAGGGACGGCATGTCAAACACCATTTTCTCAACGTTTCCGCAAAGACCAATAAACAGAGCAATTTTATATATGTAGAAGCTTGGGGCATTCTATGGTTGGCGTACTAAAAGAGTTCGAAGTGTCTGAGGAATAATGAACATTGTAGACACTCGTTGTAGGCGTCTTTAGGGACGACATATGAAACACCTTTTTTTCCAGATTTTTTGGAAAGAGCAATAAGGGCTGGAAATTTACATGGTGTAGAAGTTGGGGCTTCTATGGCTGGCGTGCTAAATAAGTTCGAAGTGCCTGAGGTAACAATGTAGAATCAAGTCGCTTCTCCCCTTTTACCCACTGCCGCAGCGACCGAGGTGACGTTTCAGGCCCGGTCTCGGCCAAGCTTCGAGAATTAATGCTCCCCAAATGCTCTTCTGCTCAAGCTCAATAGGTGTTTATGAAGGACGGAGCTCCGGACACCAAATACACGCCTCCATCTCGTCGGTATTTCTTGTGCTGTTGCCTCTCTCGTGGTCTCTGGGGGAACGCGCATGTATTCTTCGTATTCGGTATTGTCTCAGTCGTTTCCTCAGGCGGGACAATCTGTAAAAACAAAACATAATATACAGCAGACGTGTGCCACCTTACAGAATTACAATCCAATTTGAAACAACGCCATTTCTGACGAGCATTTCCAATCAGAATTTAAACTCACAATTATTAAATCACACACTTAGGACAATACCGGCCCCTGACCGGGTGCGTTTTTGACCTTGCTCTCACATAACCCTTAGAGGCACTGGTTCAAATTTTTTTTCACCAGACAGGGATTAGTAACACATTTTGCTTTGTGAAAACATTAGTCACAATTTCCCTCCCCTACCCTCTTCCTTCGCCTCATTTTCATTAAAGGTGATGGCGGTTGAGTTCATAAGTCTCCAAGGCAACCGGAAAGTTTTTGGGTTGTTCTTAAAGACACGTAAAACGCTCCCCAGCACTCGTATGAAGAATGTACATGTAATGACTTCAGCAGCAATCACCATACAAACATTACATTTTCCTACACATTATCCATAACGAGGCGCTTACATTAACCAAGGGTAAACAACGTGGCTCCTTCACTTCACCGAGAACCACTGGTAAATGTAGTATGCTATCGTAATAGCACGAAAATTATGTTAAAAACGCATAAAGAGCCTAGAGTCGTTACAAACGTAATTAATTACAAATGCCACGGAGAACTCACGCGCTTTCAAATGTGCTCACGTGCGAGCCATAACTACCACGTATTATCACTAAACATAAGAGGCCCGTTGTAGCTTGTTATCGGTGTCCTGTTTATCACATATTAAAATAAAAAAAACTATTGAATAATTCTTTCCAACCCTCCTAAGTAAGCCAGAAACGTTAAATATTCACTACAATTACACTTTGGATGTGCCCCTATTGCGACCAATGTCATTTAATGAAGAGGTCTTCATTCATTTCATTTAATGAAGAGGTCTCTCGAGACATCTACAAACGTAGCCACTGGCCGTAGTTGCCATTCAAACACATTATAAATTTTTTGAAAGGACTTCATTTGATTCACACACATTGCGTATAGAGTTTCCATACTGATCTCTTCATTTTCAAAGTTTGATCTTGGCGAAACTTGTAGTTATGTCAGGGCAGTGCGCTAAATTTTGCGCGCTCACAAATCTCAGTCGTGCGCCGTGGGGCACTTCAATACATAATTATTGATAAACCCACAATTACTATACGCCCATGTTAACTTCGCCTACAGATAACCCACTACATTTTGCTTATTTACGCAAATATAAACTTCCCGAACTCCCTCACCAGAACAGGAACTGGTCTTTCTGGTGCAGTATTCAGCCATTACCTCAATCATGACTCCTACTATTCACCGTAGGCCCTCATTCCCCAGCGGCTGCATGGCACTTCACCAAGGCGGTGGTCAGACCTGAGAGGCGGCAGAGGATGCTAAGAATCTCTGGATCCGGACAGGCCGCCACTGAAAACTGAACCTGCCAACGTTCAACACGCGCACCCTATCGAGTAAGGCTAGCTTAGCAGGGCTACTTGAGGAATTATCAGGTATTGCCTGGGATATTATTGGACTTAGTGAGGTTAGAAGAACTCGTTAGGCTTATACAGTGCCGACTAACGGCCACGTTCCCTGACACAGAGGTCTTCCAGACAAGAGGGAATTCGGAGTAGGATTTCTAGTCCATAAGGGCATAGCGGGTAACATTGATGAATTCTGCAGCATTATTGAGAGGGTAGAAGTTATCGTCATAATGCTGAATAGGAGGTATAGAATGAAGGTAGTACAAGCCTACGCCCCAACCTGCAGTGACGATGATGAAGAAATAGAACAGTTTGATGAAGATGTTGAATTAGCAATGAGAAAGTTGCAAACTTAGTATACTGCAGTCATGGCCGAATTCAATGCAAAAGTGGGGAAAAAGCAGGTTGGTGAGCAAGCAACTGGCAACTATGGCATCAATTCTAGGAACACTATAGGAGATATGTTGGTAGAAGTCGCGGAAAGCAATATGCCGAAATAATGAATACCTTATTCAGGGGGCGCAGCAACGGGAAGTGGGCCAGGAAAAGCCGTAATGGACAAACAAGGAATGAAATAGATTTCATACTCTCTGCCACTCCTAGCATAGTGCACGATGTATAAGTGCTAGGTAGGGTAAAGTGCAGTGACCATAGGTTAGTGAGGTCTAGGATTTCTCTGAATTTGGAGAGAGAAAGAATAAATTAGTGAAAAAGAAACAGGCCAACCAAGATGCAGTAAGGGTAAAGCCGCTCTTTCGCAAAAACGCTGAAACAATCTTTTTATTCGCATTACAAACAAACTGATGAATCGGAGAGGGTCGAAAATCTTGGCAGATGCTTGCAGTAGTGCAGGTTTGGCGCTTATACTGCACGTGGCGGCGCTCAAAATGTTCTCTGGCGGAACAGAAAGGAGATCATTTTCTCATCTACAGTGCAGATCCACAACCTTAGGAGTTCTGTCAGGACGTTCTGTAATGTCATCGCCTACCAATGAGCCTCGAAGTTATGCACAACTCGTGGCCCATTTAAGCAAGTTCATGCCCGAATCTTCGATGATTTCCTTTGCAACTCTACATATTTCTGCAGCCTGATATACTAACGAGACTACGGTTATTAAATTACCAACATTCAAAGCCTGTTTCAAGCTCTCAGCAATATGCTTGCGCTCCTGGTTCCCTTCCTTCCCCAAGTGGCAAAATATTGACGCAATGAGAATATGTTAGGCGGCAGATATGCCAAAGGGCACTTTTCTCCTTCGACATGCTTCCAGCTTTGGTGGCGCATGAGCGTCGCCCGGGCTTTATCGCACCATAGGACTCTCCGTGCAGCCCTGTTTGTGGGTGTAGAAAAAACTTGCAAACATGCTTTCTCTCTTTCAGCGGACCAGACCACAACATGCAGGCGTAAGCAAAGGGAGATTTGAGCCTTCCTTTCATGCGCGCTGAACAGTCAAAACCAATTCAAAGTTTTGTGATAGGGGATACTTCGCTTAGTACTCCTTGGTGAGACATGTAGTGACCATGATCAGCGTCACTTCACTCCTGAAGATATACACGCTCAGCATGACCTTACTGCTGGCATTCTCACGTAATGGAATCATAATTTGTTAGCATTTCTCCGTCTCGTCCAAGGCGTGCAGTGAAGCTGTGAAGCTGTCTCTGATCAATCTCTGTTGTTTTCACCAACAGAGTTTTGTCAAAGCAGAGCTACTTAGTATCGGCCTTCAGACAAGGCAATGTTACGCTGAAATTGATCCGGCATTGCTGGGTTATGCAGATTCGAACGGCTCTCTTGTTTTATGCTTAGAACATTCATAACCCCGAAGTTTTACAGAAGAAAGTCCAAGTGGGCCTGTCTTTAAATGCATGTGTTAGCGGCAATAAATATTGCATTCGTCGGTCTTACCGGGCCTTGGAAGATTCACTCAAGTTCAGTGTTTATAGCGTTGAAATTCGGAGATTCCTTGCTATGCTCAACCTAATTCTTGACAAATTTTCACATGCGATCTGATTGAAATAAAAGGCTCCAACTTTGAATTGCAGACATGCCGGGAAGGTGCAGCTTGTAATTATTCGGTCCATTTTCGGCTTCTATAGTTTGGATGAAATGGTGCTCCACCAGTGTACGCAGAATATTTTTGCAAATGAAGGACACCTCGACAGCCTGAATAACGAATCGTTGGCCACTGTATTGTGCCTTCAGCCGACCTTCCACAACGTGAAATTTTTGTAAGAGCTTTGAGATACACCATAAGTACTGGGATTGAAGGTGGTGGATCGAGACTCATATAACTGAAGCATCTTTGAGACATCCCCCTTGATGAACATTGTCTGGCTGCCTCCATCTATCAGTCCTGTTATATAACCGCCTTTGTCCTCGCCAATTACCCATAGTCGAAAGGTGTCCAAGGGAATCTCCGAATCGTTCGAATTTCTGGCAAAAGTATAAGCGTTGCTTGTAGCTAGGGATGGAGGTTGTTGATTCGTAGCTTCTGCATATCTCGTGTGGCACATTGAAAACGCATGCCATCCTCCAGAAGTGGCGCAGCTGACCCTATTGTGACAGTCTTGTACGCGATGACCACGTCTGCGAAAGCATCGCATGGAAGCCAGGGGCGGCGCCAGAGGGGGCACGGCAGGGCGGCAGCCCCCCCCTCCCCCACCCCAGAATTTTCGCCTACCCCCCCCCCCCCAAGAGCCCCGAAAAGCTGACCCAAAGTAGGCGGTATGAGACAAATGTCACTTTTGATGTCTTACAACTTGGAGGGACGCAGAGGCATAAGTGCAGCGCTGCTTCCAAAGGACAGCCTGTTTAAGCATAACAATTGATTATAGAAAATTTCTGATCACAAGCAATTACCCTCTCGTTTGAGATAGAATAGGCGCTTGAAATACAGTGCGAACTGCCATAATAAGGTAAAATGGTTCCACGGTTCTAAATGAATTCAAAAATGGGCTACCCTTCTTCGTTGTTCGGTCTGCTTGCGTGAGCAGGCAAGTTCGTGCCTCGGGTGCAATACGCACTTTTTCAGGTGCCTACCGCTCACACGCCTCTTCAGCAGAGAATAAGCTGCGTCCGGGGCCGCTATTTTGCAGCGGTGCGTTATGCTTTATTCTAGTCTTATCATACACCGCTCACGGCCGGCTGATCCCGTTGATAACTTGAGTGGACCGTCCCTCTGACCACTGACCAAGCGCAAAAACGCACTATCACCGGAAAGGCATCGCTACAAAATACCGGCATTGCTGAGGTCGCATAACCGCGAGTGCTGTGTAACCGAAGGCAGCGCACGCATACCACACGGGATACATGTGTCGTCTTTATGTGGCGTATAAGCGGCAGAACACAAGCGCAGCAAACAGTGCGGCGCGAAACCATAGATGTTCACATATGGAGACGGTTTCAACACCTTTTCATGCGAACTGCGCTGGGCTACTGGGCAAAGTTGAACCTTGACCAGGCGGAGGGTCCCAGTCACATTGCAGAAGTGCATAAACTAGCGGTCTACGGCCAGCACAAGCTAGGCGTCTTCGCCGCGACGATACCGCAATCGCCATCATCTTGCGAGCGCACGTTTTGGTGCCTTCGAAGATTACAGACTTAACTTTGCAGCAATATTACCAATAACCGCCTGAGCGACCCAGCTGGGCTTGCGGTCGAACGATGTCTTCTAAATAAGATATAAATTCAGCGTGTTCTCGACATGTTTGATGCTGCGCACAGAAATCGACGTATACGTCTGTACTAGTGTGCCGGTATAATGATACCCTATCGTATCTCGGCGGTGCTATCGCGGGAAAATTTTGCGGGCACGGGCGTAGGACCTCACCTACACAGGTATCAGAACACCCGCTTCACCAACGAATTAATCCCGGCTATGTTTTGTCTTGTACTGTCACAGCGCAGACACTGACATCTGTGTTTGTGCCGAAACCTTCCAGCACTTCATCTGTTCCTGTCATCGCTTTGAAAGACGCTCCATAGGGTGCCGTCCGAGGTGACGTCTGTGCCCTAGCTAGTGTAGTGAATAGAGCTAATATTTGCGTTTGTGAAACCTACTCTACCCTATGGCCCAATATTGACACTGACTGACATGCCTGCTGCGTCGTCTATTTTTACAGTTCTCTCCTCTCTTCTATTTGCTTTTGTTATTCTTTCCCGTATATCTCCTTGTTTTTGTTTTCTAGTTTCCAGCGTTTAGAATCAACAGCCGGCGCCACAAGGGTGTTGAATTTTTTTGTATTCTGGTGAGTCCTTACCCAAGCTGGAATTGACATGCGCATTGCTTAGTGGTGTTCTCTCTCCGGCTGTGAAATTAGTCTTTTGAAGCTATCTTGTGATCTAGTTAACTGATGTTATTTTGTTGCTGCTGGGTACTTGGTTTTTTTTTTCATTACTTAATACTGTTTTTATGTGTGTGCTGTACGATCTAGTATATAAATTTTATTTTCTCACAAGCGCACTGCTGTGTAAATATGCTAATTTTTTATTTATGTCTTACTCTGTTGCTGGAATAGCTTATCCACACTGATGCATTTAGAACGCCTTCAGCCCATACAAGCTGTTGTTAAAAAATTGTAGACATCGAGCAATTTGTATCCGCATCGCAACCCTCTTGCGCTCTCGGACAAGTGTGTTCAATATACAAAAATAAATGTTTCCTTTTGTCATGTGCTTTCATTTTTAAAGGAAGCAATGAAAGCACGCCGGGTAACTACAAAGATCAGATAGTTCAATTTTTTTTAAATCAGACAAAAACCAGGCTCAGAAATAGTGGGAAAAATTGTTATGCACAGAATTTGGGCTGAGCAATGATTGATATCTTTTGAAAATGCGCAGCCTGGATATCTATTACGTTGCACTTACCTAAGCAGAACACCATGTATGTTTATTGGAGTGGTGAGCGACTGAAGGAAGCGTAGGTACCATGTAACAACATTTATCGCAGACTTCCGATTAATTGATGTGAACAATTATGAAATAAGAGGAAAGTGGAGGGGAGTTAAACATAGGCAAAACACATTGCACAAGTTCCCCGCCTACCTGCCCCCCCCCCCCCCCCCGAAAAAACTCGCTTGTCGTGGATGCCCCCCCCCCCCCCCCACAGTAAAGCAATCCGGGCGCCGCCCCTGATGTCAGGCAACGTCCACTCTTGAATGTCGAAGCGAGCATGGTAAAGTTCAGTACTGCATTCTTACGAACCACAGAAACCACGCTTGGTCTTCGAGATTATCACCGTTTTGCTGTGGAGAACCACTGCGGTTGGCATCCTTGGGCAGATTTCTTGCCTTTGTTGAACTGGCACAGCCTTTTTCCCCGCGCGCTGACAGTACCACTTCTTTACCGGCTTTATGTCTCAATTAGAAGGAACTCGGCAACCATCGTCAACTTGTCATCCGGCCTTGTTGTTTCTGCCTATGTAGAAGAGGTAGTTCTCTCACGGTGCAGTGCCTTTGTAATGGCATACATGTCTGTTCTAACCGACTGCAAGATCGTGTCGCAGCGCCGCTAATATGATGTTGCACGTCATAGTCAAATAGGTAACAGCATTTACGCCCAAACTGAGCAGCCAGCGTAAAGTTTCCTGCACGTGGTCATATAGTTTTCGAAGTGCACGTAAGTCACTCGCAGAAAGACGGCCAGTAAGTGTCGTGGCGAGATGATCTTTTATCTATTTGCGTTATGTCGCCGAAACGTCACTGTGGTATTTCCAGTAGGTCTTTGTAGGAATCCTCCGTGGCATTCAAGCACTTTATGAAACTGGCGCAACTGCATGCCTTAACGAGCGTAGATACAGGAGTTTTTCACTAATTGAGAGTTCTTGTGGATAGCTCTTTGGATTTGCTCCATAAAAGTAATCCACTTAGCAAAAAAAAAGAAACACTCTTACCGCGAGAAAATGCTTCGTAAGCTTGCAAAAGCAAGAAACATAGACATATGTGGCGACATCACCTTCAATGTCCCGGCGCCAGCACGCTGTGGCGTCATCAATTTGCCGGCGTCTGCATGGATCTAGACAAATTTCGCCGGCAAATATTCACTAAATCACGTCAGTAATGTGCGAAACAGTGAACTTATGAAGGTTTAAAAGCTTCAGATGATCCACAAAGTCCTAAACAGAGAAAATTCTCTGAAATTCGTGACGTCATACATAGGTACATTATGTGGTGTTCGAAAAATCTCAAACTTCGTACCATGAAATTAACGAAAGTATTGTTTGAAACAATATTTATCAGCCGAAACTAATTTCTCCACTTGTGCAGACTGCCAACGTTTTTTTATGCCATGAATCTTCCCATCATACAGAGTAGCATACTAGACTTACATTTGGTCAACCTCATTGCCTTTGCATACAGTTCATCCTTTCTCTTTTTCTAATGTAGTATGCGTGACCATACTGAAAGAAGGAATACCTCATCTTGGGACAAAGATCTGGAAGTTGAGTCCCGTACAACCCTCTTGCATACCTTCCGGGAATGAAAGACCCTTCTTCCCATCTAACTGGAGTAGAATAAAAAAATCACCGACGATTACGGTACTCGCTAATGCGAAATGTGGGCGCAGCTGCATACGTGTTTTCATTTCGGGATATATATTGGCTGGCACGGACAATTTGTGTCACGCGGCACGTTGAAAAGGGATCGTGGTGTGGCACGATGACCTCGCTAATCAGGAGATTGTCAGAGGAAGCGCGTGAGTGATTCGTTGGCGCGATTAACAGCAGCTGCCGCCGCCAAGTTGCATTCATGCAGCGCTTTGTTTCCAAACAGACAGCGTGCGCTCCTTTGGCGCCATCGCGTATTCATTGTCGCAAAGACCCACGTGCGCTGCACTACGCTTTTCTTCTCACGCTTTCGCCATACTCTGCTCCGTTTTAGCCACATGGTTGCGCTGCATCCTACTCTTCGCTCTCGCCGATTTTTAAAGCGGAGCTATTATACGCAAGGTTCTGGCGGTTTGTGTGCGTTGGCAAAATTATGGCGGCCACCCCAGAGCTCACGACCGGCCGATCCCGATGATAAAAACGGTGATAAAGGCATATCGCCGAGTATGCCTCAGCTCCGCTTATTCGCGAGAAGTGTCAAAACGTATTGCGATGAAAAAAATATTGTAATTAAAAAGTCGGCAGATCCCACACTTATGGGAATCGATTTTATGCGAAGTTGTGTACCTAGAGCCTACGAAATTAACGAAACGACCATGAAAGCACCCTGACGAAGGCCGCTGTTTCATGACCTTCAGGGCACGCGTGTCATGACATTTATGTTTGTCATACGCTCTTACTATACCATGCCAATTTTGGTACATACCAAGGTAACGAAACCACCATGAGAGCGCGATGACGTTGGTGCCTAGATAGATAGATGGATAGATAGATAGATACTGCCGAAATGACAAATGTTCGCCAAGACGTGCTTCGTATTTAAAAGTAAAAGCGGAATAGACTCTGCTTACTATGGATTGCGGCTTGACGTCACGGGCTCCATAGGCAAACGCGTAGCCTGATATAAGTTCCCTTCCACCGGTGCAATGGAAAGGCCGCTTGCGGTAAGGACTGCGGTAGAACAGCGTGCTTACGAAGGACACCTTGGAGAACAAAAGTGCGAATGTGCGTGGCGACAGTGGGTGGCACGTAACATGGATGAAGATCTGTATCAGCATGACACCATGTTCCGGGTGGCCAGGGCACGAGTGCCCAGGATTTATTGAGCCGTTCCTTTATACATTGAAATGGCGCAACACCCCTCAGATAATCATGCTACGATATACAGAGAAGTTGGGTAACGCCCCCTCAGCTTATCAATCGTAGCACACGTGTCAGGCGCGATACAATACTTCCTCTTTCGTTGCGAGAAAGAAAATAAACGATGCAGTTATTTACATATGTTATAGTGATGACTCCTCGAGGTTACACATTTGTAACGAAAGTAAAACATAAATACGGACACAATGGGCTTAAGAAGTCTGTTGAAAGTTTTGGTCATACTCCAGTCGTCGTGGTGGTCTTGGTTGTCTGAGGGACCTTCTCGATGCTGGCGTTGGCGGCGACCCGTCCGAAATGTCCACGGTTGCCGTAACACTGGCTGGCGTTGGCAGCGAACTGTTCATTCTGTCCGTGGCTGCTGTAACACCATTAGTCGGCGCTTCATCATCGATCTGCTGACCAGATGTCGAGCACTCGGGTTCCACGTCGTTGGGAATGAAGTCGCGCCGGAAGGTCTCCCCGCTGGGTAGCAAGTGTTTGTGATTACGCCGAAGGGACCGCCCTTCCTGCGTGATGACATGGTACGACCTCGGGTACGTTGACGGTTTCAGAACGTGTGCTTTCGTGGCCCACGTGCCGGTCTGGACTCGCACGACGTCGCCTTCGTGGAGTGCTGCTAGTGGCTGCGCAGAGGTTTGAAGCTGGCGATGCTTGACGACCTGGTGGGCTGGTCCACATCGTCCACGTCAGGCAGCAGTATTCGTAGTCGGCGGCCTTGGAGGATCTCTGCTGGTGCCCGACCACACTCCAAGGGAGAAATCCTGTAAGCCAAAAGTGCCAACCAGAAATCCTGTTTAGCTTCAGTAGTTTTCTTAAGCAGTCTATTCACCACCTGTACCCCCTTTTCGGATAGCCCATTGGAACGTGAGAATCCCGGACTTGAGGTGATGTGTTTGAAGTCGTAAGTCATTGAAAACGAGGCAAATTCTCTGCTCGAAAATTGGGGACCATTGTCTGAAAGAACCTCCATTGGTATGCCTTAACGAGCAATATAGCACTAGTCGCGTCAACGACGGTCCTGGCTGCAGTGTCTCGGAGGCATTCTACTTCTGGGAAGTTATACAAGGCGTCATAGACACACAGGTAGGATTTGCCGCCGTAGTGAAAGATGTCGATTCCTATGCGATACCAAGGCTGGTCGGGAACAGGACGCATCATAAGTGGTTCCTTCGGCTGATTGTACGCATACTTTTTGCATGCGGCACACTTCTGAACGAAGGCCTCGATTTCCGTGTTCATGCCAGGCCAGAAGACTAGACGACGAGCCCTAGTTTTGCATTTGACGATTCCCAGATGACCTTCGTGAATCCTGTGCAGTCTCTCGTCTCATACTTCTTGGCATTACGACCTTGCATCCCTTAATAGGACACCTTTATTATGAGACAGCTCGAATGAAAAGGGTTTCAATGGACCATCTATTGGTTCACTCGCTATTAAGTTCTGCAACACCACTTTGAGATAGCTATCCTTGGCTGTTTCTGCGGCAAGACGCTTCCATGTTTCGCCGCTGACCAATGAAGATACTGTACTCACGGCGTGCACTTCTACGTCAGCGGTGTCAACAGCATCCGTGCCCCGACTGCTTGGTGCTCGAGACAGCATATCCGCGAGCACGAGCTGTTTTCCTGGAACGAATTGCAGGTCGAAATCATATCTGAGCAATCGCATAAAAATCGTTGTAGCCTGGGTGGCAGGTCAGCGATCGCTTTCTTACAAATAGCAATCAAAGGGTGATGGTCGGTCTCAATGATGACCTTTCGGCCGTAAACAAAGTGGTCGAATTTTTCGCAGCCGTATGTAATGGCCAGTGTCTCTTTTTCTATTTGTGAATAGCGCATTTCCGCTTCTGAGAGTGTTCTTGACCCATACACGACTGGTTTCCAAGTGCCATTGTAGTTCTGCAAGAGTGCGGCGCCTACGCCAATGCGTGACGCGTCACACGAGACCTTTGTTTCTCTTGCTGGATCGAACACCGACAGCAACGGTTGGCTACTTAAACTGTGGCATATCTGACGCCATTCTTCCGCGTGGTTCGGCGTCCATTCAAACACCGCGTCTTTCTTGATTATGCTTCGCAAAAGCTTCGTCCTTTCTGCCAGTCTTAGAATAAACTTGCCAAAATAATTTACAACACCAAGCATTCTCTGCGCAGCTTGAACAGTTCCTGCGCGGCTTGAACATTCTCTGCGCGGCTTGCACAGAATGAACAGTTCGCTGCCAACGCCAGCCAGTGTTACGGCAACCGTGGACATTTCGGACGGGTCGCCGCCAAAGCCAGCATCGAGAAGGCCCCTGAGACAACCAAGACCACCACGACGACTGGAGTATGACCAAAACATTCAACAGACTTCTTAAGCCCATTGTGTCCGTATTTATGTTTTACTTTCGTTACAAATGTGTAACCTCGAGGAGTCATCACTAGAACATATGTAAATAACTGCATGGTTTATTTTCTTTCTCGTAACGAAAGAGGATGTATCGTATCGCGTCTGACACGTGTGCTACGATTAATAAGCTGAGGGGGCGTTGCCCAACTTCTCTGTATATCGTAGCATGATTATCTGAGGGGTGTTGCCCCATTTCAATGTATAAAGGAACGGCTCAATAAATCCTGGGCACTCGTGCCCTGGCCTCCCGGAACATGGTGTCATGCTGATACAGATCTTCATCCATGTTACGTGCCACCCACTGTCGCCACGCACATTCGCACTTTTGTTCTCCAATGTGTCCTTCGTAAGCACGCTGTTCTACCGCAGTCCTTACCGCAAGCGGCCTTTCCAGTGCACCGGTGGAAGGGAACTTATATCAGGCTACGCGTTTGCCTATAGAGCCCGTGACGTCAAGCCGCAATCCATAGTAAGCAGTGTCTATTCCGCTTTTACTTTTTAAATACGAAGCACGTCTTGGCGACCATTTGTCATTTCGGCAGTATCTATCTATCTATCCATCTATCTATCTAGGCACCAACGTCTTTGCGCTCTCATGGTGGTTTCGTTACCTTGGTATGTACCAAAATTGGCATGGTATAGCAAGAGCGTATGACAAACATAAATGTCATGACACGCGTGCCCATGAAACATGGTCATGAAACAGCGGCCTTCGTCAGGGTGCTTTCATAGTCGTTTCGTTAGTTTTGTAGGCTCTAGGTACACAACTTCGCATAAAATCGATTCCCGTAAGTGTGGGATCAGCCGACCTTTTAATTACAATATTTTTTTCATTGCAATACGTTTTGACACTTCTCGCGAATAAACGGAGCTGAGGCATACTCGGCGATATGCCTTTATCACCGTTTTTATCATCGGGATCGGCCGGTCGTGAGCTCTGGGATGGCCGCCATATTTTTAACACGAAAGTGTTTTATGCCGGGGTCCACCAAGACTTCACTGACGTATTTCCGTCACGGAAATACGTCAGCTTACAATGTACACGAACATAATACAAAGAAAGAAACCAGAAGAAAAAGTTCCACAAACATGCAAAATTTGGAAATCGAACCCACGACCTCGGTCCGCGACGATAGATCGCCGAGCGTTTAACCCATTGCGCCACAAACGCATTTGCAGAGAGCTACACAGACGCGCCTTATACATCTAACACTCCTCCGTGTACCCGCGCTCTTGCTCGGGGCGGTGCCGCCGCCTACGAGCAGAAAAGAGAAGTACTGCATTATGACACTAACGCGCACCGACAGTGAACGCTTCGGTGGTCTCAGCACTACGACGCCTCGATGCCAGCATTCGAAGGGACGCTGGCATCAGAAGCACTACCAACGCCACCTAGGTGGCGTTCACCGTACTCAGCACAGCGGAGCGTGGCCTCCGCAATTAGCTCTGAAAATGTTTCTGAAGTTGATCGCGGAGGCTGCAATTACGACGCGCTGTACGCGCTGATTTGACTCGGTGACGATTCAGTTACGTGCTTTGTCTTGCGCGTTGTATTAGTGTGTCAGTTACGTGCTTCGTCTTTCGCGTTGTGCTAGCGTGTGCAGCGTAGTGCAGCTTCCATATGCACGACGGTTGCTCATGGTCATCGACGTTGGTAGTCGTGATGGAGGAGACGTGCCACCAGGCGTCAGCGTGGGTGCATCAACGCCTAAGGGCGCTTTAGTCACAAAACACCAATAGACATTATATATCAATGTGCAATAAACATTACACTACTTCTGTGAAGACACGTTTCACTTTCGTGTTCTATACCGATTCCTATATAAGAGGGATCAACCACATTTTTTGCCTACGCACCCAAACCGCCAGAACCTGGCTATAATAGCTCCGCTTTAATAATCAGCGAGGGCGAAGAGTAGGATGCAGCGGAACCATGTGGCTAAAACGGAGCAGAGTATGGCGAAAGCGTGAGAAGAAAAGCGTAGTGCAGCGCACGTGGGTCTTTGCGACAATGAATACGCGATGGCGCCAAAGCAGCGCACGCTGTCTGTTTGGAAACAAAGCGCTGCATGAATGCAACTTGGCGGCGGCAGCTGCTGTTAATCGCGCCAACGAATCACTCACGCGCTTCCTCTGACAATCTCCTGATTAGCGAGGTCATCGTGCCACACTACGATCCCTTTTCAACGTGCCGCGTGACACAAATTGTCCGTGCCAGCCAATATATATCCCGAAATGAAAACACGTATGCAGCTGCGCCCACATTTCGCATTAGGGAGTACCGTAATCCGTCGGCGATTTTTTTTTATTCTACTCCAGTTAGATGGGAAGAAGGGTCTTTCATTCCCGGAAGGTATGCAAGAGGGTTGTATGGGACTCAACTTCCAGATCTTTGCCCCAAGAGGAGGTAATCCTTTTTTCAGTATGGTCACGCATACTACATTAGAAAAAGAGAAAGGATTAACTGTATGGAAAGGCAATGAGGTTGACCAAATGTCTAGTATGCTACTCTGTATGATGGGAAGGGTCATGGCATAAAAAAACGTTGGCAGCCTGCACAAGTGGAGAAATTAGTTTCGGCTGATAAATATTGTTTCCAACAATACTTTCGTTAATTTCATGGTACGAATTTTGAGATTTTTCGAACACCACATACTGTACCTATGTATGACGTCACGAATTTCAGAGAATTTTCTCTGTTTAGGACTTTGTGGATCATCTGAAGCTTTTAAACCTTCATAAGTTCACTGTTTCGCACATTTCTGACGTGATTTAGTGAATATTTGCCGGCGAAATTTGTCTAGATCTATGCAGACGCCGTGAAATTGATGACGCCACGGCGCGCTGGCACCGGGACATTGAAGGTGATGTCGCCAAATATCTCTAGGTTTCTTGCTTTTGCAAGCTTACGAAGCATTTTCTCGCGGTAAGAGTGTTTCTTTTTTTTTTTTGCTAAGTGGATTACTTTTATGGAGCAAATCCAAAGAGCTATCCACAAGAACTCTCAATTAGTGAAAAACTCCAGTATCTACGCTCGTTAAGGCATGGAGTTGCGCTAGTTTCATAAAGTGCTTGAATGCCACGGAGGCTTCCTACAAAGACCTACTGGAAATACCACAGTGACGTTTCGGCGACATAACGCAAATAGATAAAAGATCATCTCGCCACGACACTTACTGGCCGTTTTTCTGCGAGTGACTTACATGCACTTCGAAAACTATATGACCACGTGCAGGAAACTTTACGCTGGCTGCTCAGTAAGGGCGTAAATGCTGTTACCTATTTGACTATGACGTGCAACATCATATTAGCGGCGCTGCGACACGATCTTGCAGTCGGCTACAACAGACATGTATGCCATTACAAAGGCACTGCACCGTGAGAGAACTACCTCTTCTACATAGGCAGAAACCACAAGGGCGGATGACAAGTTGACGATGGTTGCCGAGTTGGTGATAATAATCTCGAAGCCCAAGCGTGGTTTCTGTGGTTCGTAAGAGCGCAGTACTGAACTTTACCATGGTCGCTTCGACATTCAAGAATAGAGCATGTGGACGTTGCCTGACATCAGGGGCGGCGCCCGGATTTCTTTACTGTGGGGTGGGCACCCACGACAAGCGAGTTTTTTCGGGGGGGGGGGGGGGCAGGCAGGCGGGGAACTTGTGCAATGTGTTTTGCCTGTGTTTAACTCCCTTCCACTTTCCTCTTATTTTATAATTGTTCACATCAATTAATCGGAAGTCCGCGATAAATGTTGGTACATGGTACCTACGCTTCCTTCAGTCGCTCACGACTCCAATAAACATACATGGTGTTCTGCTTAGGTAAGTGCAACGTAATAGATATCCAGGCTGCGCATTTTCAAAAGATATCAATCATTGCTCAGCTCAAAGCTTCTGTGCATAACAATTTTTCCCACTATTTCTGAACCTGGTTTTTGTCTGATTTAAAAATTGAACTATCTGAACTTTGTAGTTACTAGGCGTGCTTTCATTGCTTCCTTTAAAAATGAAAGCACATGACAAAAGGAAACATTTATTTATGTATATTCAACACACTTGTCCGAGAGCGCAAGAGGGTTGCGATGCGGATACAAATTGCTCGATGTCTACAATTTTTTAACAACAGCTTGTATGGGCTGAAGGCGTTCTAAATGCATCAGTGTGGATAAGCTATTCCAGCAACAGAGTAAGACATAAATAAAAAATTAGCATATTTACACAGCAGTGCGCTTGTGAGAAAATAAAATTTATATACTAGATCGTACAGCACACACATAAAAAACAGTATTAAGTAATGAAAAAAAAACCAAGTACCCAGCCGAAACAAAATAACATCAGTTAACTAGATCACAATATAGCTTCAAAAAACTAATTTCACAGCCGGAGAGAGAACACCACTAAGCAATGCGCATGTCAATTCCAGCTTTGGTAAGGACTCACCAGAATACAAAAAAAATTCAACACCCTTGTGGCGCCGGCTGTTGATTCTAAACGCTGGAAACTAGAAAACAAAAACAAGGAGATATACGGGAAAAGAATAACAAAAGCAAATAGAAGAGAGGAGAGAACTGTAAAAATAGACGACGCAGCAGGCATGTCAGTCAGTGTCAATATTGGGCCATAGGGTAGAGTAGGTTTCACAAACGCAAATATTAGCTCTATTCACTACACTAGCTAGGGCACAGACGTCACTTCGGACAGCACCCTATGGAGCGTCTTTCAAAGCGATGACAGGAACAGATGAAGTGCTGGAAGGTTTCGGCACAAACACAGATGTCAGTGTCTGCGCTGTGACAGTACAAGACAAAACATAGCCGGGATGAATTCGTTGGTGAAGCGGGTGTTGTGATACCTGTGTAGGTTGAGGTCCTACGCCCGTGCCCGCAAAATTTTCCCGCGAAAGCACCGCCGAGATACGATAGGGTATCATTATACCGGCACACTAGTACAGACGTATACGTCGATTTCTGTGCGCAGCATCAAACATGTCGAGAACACGCTGAATTTATATCTTATTTAGAAGACATCGTTCGACCGCAAGCCCAGCTGGGTCGCTCAGGCGGTTATTGGTAATATTGCTGCAAAGTTAAGTCTGTAATCTTCGAAGGCACCAAAACGTGCGCTCGCAAGATGATGGCGATTGCGGTATCGTCGCGGCGAAGACGCCTAGCTTGTGCTGGTCGTAGACCGCTAGTTTATGCACTTCTGCAATGTGACTGGGACCTCCGCCTGGTCAAGATTCAAGTTTGCCCAGTAGCCCAGCGGAGTTCACATGAGAAGGTGTTGAAACCGTCTCCATATGTGAACATCTATGGTTTCGCGCCGCACTGTTTGCTGCGCTTGTGTTCTGCCACTTATACGCCACATAAAGACGACACATGTATCCCGTGTGGTATGCGTGCGCTGCCTTCGGTTACACAGCACTCGCGGTTATGCGACATCAGCAGTGCCGGTATTTTCTAGCGATGCCTTTCCGATGATAATGCGTTTTTGCGCTTGGTCAGTGGTCAGAGCGACGGTCCACTCAAGTTATCAACGGGATCAGCCGGCCGTGAGCGGTGTATGATAAGACTAGAATAAAGCATAACGCACCGCTGCAAAATAGCGGCCCAGGACGCAGCTTATTCTCTGCTGAAGAGGCCTGTGACCGGTAGGCACCTGAAAAAGTGCCTATTGCACCCGAGGCACGAACTTGCCTGCTCACGCAAGCAGACCGAACAACGAAGAAGGGTAGCCCATTTTTGAATCCATTTAGAACCATTGGAACCATTTTACCTTATTATGGCAGTTCGCACTGTATTTCAAGCGCCTGTTCCATCTCAAACGAGAGGGTAATTGCTTGTGATCAGAAATTTTCTATACTCAATTGTTATGCTTAAACAAGGATGTCCTTTGGAAGCAGCGCTGCACTTATGCCTCTGCGTCCGTCCAAGTTGTACGACATCAAAAGTGACGTTTTGTCTCATACCGCCTACTTTGGGTGAGCTTTTCGGGGCTCTTGGGGGGGGGGGGGGGGGGGGCAGGCGAAAATTCTGGGGTGTGGGAGGGGGGGGCTGCCGCCCCTGGCTTCCATGCGATGCTTTCGCAGAACTCTACGTGGTCATCGCGTACAAGACTGTCACAATAGGGTCACCTGCGCCAATTCTGGAGGATGGCATGCATTTTCAATGTGCCACACGAGACATGCAGAAGCTACGAATCAACAACCTCCATCCCTAGCTACAAGCAACGCTTATACTTCTGCCAGAAATTCGAACGATTCGGAGATTCCCTTGGAGACCTTTCGACTATGGGTAATTGGCGAGGACAAAGGCGGTTATGTAACAGGACTGATAGATGGAGGCAGCCAGAGAACGTTCATCAAGGGGGATGTCCCAAAGATGCTTCAGTTATATGAGTATCGATCCACCACCTTCAATCCCAGTACTTATGGTGTATGTCAAAGCTCTTAACAAAAATTTCACGTTGTGGAAGGTCGGCTGAAGGCACAATACAGTGGCCAACGATTCGTTATTCAGGCTGTCGAGGTGTCATTCATTTGCAAAAATATTCTGCGTACACTGGTGGAGCACCATTTCATCCAAACAATAGAAGCCGAAAATGGACCGAATTACTACAAGCTGCACCTTCCCGGCATGTCTGCAATTCAAAGTTGGAGCCTTTTATTTCGATCAGATCGCATGTGAAAATTTGTCAAGAATGAGGTTGAGCACAGCAAGGAATCTCCGAATTTCAACGCTATAAACACTGAATTTGAGTGAATCTTCCAAGGCCCGGTAAGACCGACGAATGCAATATTTATTGCCGCTAACACATGCATTTAAAGAAAGGCCCACTTGGACTTTCTTCTGTAAAACTTCGGGGTTATGAATGTTCTAAGCATAAAACAAGAGAGCCGTTCGAATGTGCATAACCCAGCAATGCCGGATTAATTTCAGCGTAACATTGCCTTGTCTGAAGGCCGATACTAAGTAGCTCTGCTTTGACAAAACTGTTGGTGAAAACAACAGAGATTGATCAGAGAGACAGCTTCACAGCTTCACTGCACGCCTTGGACGAGACGGAGAAATGCTAACAAATTATGATTTCATTACGTGAGAATGCCAGCAGGAAGGTCATGCTGGGCGTGTATATCTTCAGGAGTGAAGTGACGCTGATCATGGTCACTACATGTCTCACCAAGGAGTACTTAGCGAAGTATCCCCTATCACAAAACTTTGAATTGGTTTTGACTGTTCAGCGCGCATGACAGGAAGGCTCAAATCTTCCTTTGCTTACGCCTGCATGTTGTGGTCTTCTCCGCTGAAAGAGAGAAAGCATTTTTTCAAGTTTTTCTACACCCACAAACAGGGTTGCACGGAGAGTCGTATGGTGCGATAAAGCCCGGGCGACCCTCATGCGCCACCAAAGCTGGAAGCATGTCGAAGGAGAAAAGTGCCCTTTGGCATATCTGTCGCCTAACATATTCTCATTGCGTCAATATTTTGCCCCTTGGGGAAGCAAGGGAACCAGGAGCGCAAGCATATTGCTGAGAGCTTGAAACAGGCTTTCAATGTTGGTGATTTAATAACCGTAGTCTCGTTAGTATATCAGGCTGCAGAAATATGCAGAGTTGCAAAGGAAATCATCGAAGATTCGGGCAGGAACTTGCTTAAATGAGCCACGAGTTCTGCATAACTTCGAGGCTCATTGGTAGGCGATGACATTACAGAACGTCCTGACAGAACTCCTAAGGTTGTGGATCAGCACTGTAGATGAGAAAATGATCTCCTTTCTGTTCCGCCAGAGAACCTTTTGAGCGCCGCCACGTGCAGTATAAGCGCCAAACCTACACTACTGCAAGCATCTGCCAAGATTTTCGACCCTCTCGGATTCATCAGTTTGTTTGTAATCCGAATAAACAGATTGTTTCAGCGTTTGTTAGAAAGAGCTGTTGACTGGTATTCACCACTGCC
>NC_051162.1:164924348-164970908 GCF_013339745.2 Dermacentor silvarum | reverse complement strand
GGAAGATGAAGTCACCAGTGGGAGCGGACGCTTCTCGCTTCGGCTCCGTCGATTTATGAGTGTTTCCGCAGGTTTTTTAATCCTGCAACCGAAAGCGGCACATCATCCGAAAGAGCAAGTCACCGTGAACCCAAGGACACCAACTTTTTGGGTGAGCGTGAACTTTACGAGTTTTTGCGGCACGAAAATCGCACGAGTCCCGTGTGAGCGCCGCCAGGCCTAACAACGGTTGGGCCTGGCGCACCCTTCGTTGGACTCAGGAATTGAACGAATTATCACCGAGATGGAGACAGACGAGGAAGGAACTAGGGAAACCCCGGACAACGGACCCGACGGCGCAAAACGCGTTTCTACGGGAGAAGACGCTGAAGGCGTTGCGGACGGTTGGATCGAAGTTACCCACAGAAGAAGGCATCGCACGAACGCCAACGAGATGGCGGGAAAGGACGACAACCGCTCGCGAAGCCCGATGTGCCGAGGCGGCCGAAGCATAGTGAACAAAGTTCTACGAGCAAGTAGGATGCCCAGGACTACCCCGGGATGATATCAAGATAATTGTTCGACCGAAAGACGGGCTGAATATAAGGAACACGTGCGGAATGAGTCTCGACGAGGCGATACGCAAAGAAGCGGTAGTGGGCGACGACGAGATGATCACGATCTGTCCCAATCCCACGCAAAACATCCTGGTGATAAGCACACCGGACGAGACAACAGCGACGAAAATCGCTATGATCAAGGTTTTGACGATCAACGGAAAGAGGCACGAGACCAACGCGTACGTTTCGGCGCCCGAGCAAATGGTAAAAGGGATTATCCGAAACATTCCCCTGAAGTATACCCAAGACCAGCTCACGCATGCGTTGGTGAACTCGAGAAACCCCTCTTTAGCGTACGCCAAGCGGCTCGGCAGTACGACCACCGTGATATTGTTGTACGAAGGAAACAGAGTCCCCACATGGGCTTACTTCAATAGCATCATGATAAGAGTATCCTTGTATCGGAAACAGATTGACTTTTGCAAGGAGTGCGGTAGGCTCGGCCATCGACCCGACGTGTGCCCAAGACCGGAGATCAAACTCCGACCTGCGGATCGAAGAACCCAAGCAGCGAGCACGAGTGCACGCCCAAGTGCCGGATCTGCGGTGAGGCGCACCCCACGGCCGACCGAATGTGCAAGGCAAAATACAAGTTGCCGCACATAGTGAAGCAGAGAAGGTGGCGGGCGAGAAGCAGAGCAGAAATGGAACGCACATTGGAAGATGGAAAGACGACCCCTCAGCGGACCCTATCACCATCGGGATACAGTATGGCGGAGGGAAAAGGCCAAAGTCGCTCGAGATCCAGATCCCTCACGCCGATAAGAATACGGAGCCGAAGTCATAAGAGACGTAAAAGCAGAAGTCGAAGCCGGAGTCGGAGTGGAAGCGGCAACCGGAACCGAAACCGCCCCCTGCCAGACGGCGTGCGGCCCACACAGGGTGAGACACAGACAGGGCCGCGCAAAGTCACCTGGTCCGACATAGTCGCGGGGAGAAATGGATACTGTGTAGAGAGCACCCCCGCCACTGGCAGTACGAGAGGAGCCCCCGATCGCCTCCTGGCGGCGAGGATGGAGAAATGGAACGGGAGAACAAGGAACTTCGAGAATAGCTGGGCAGGGCCAGAAAGCAGAACGAACAATCAGCGAGGAAAATCGACGAGCTACAGCAGACGCTGGACGAAATATTGAAGAACATGAGAGGATCCTTTCATGAGAGGATCCCTCCCGCGAGGCCGCCGAGCGAGGCGATGTGACCGCGACAGAAGGCGAAGTCGGGGAGATGGACACCTGTTGCGGCGAAGAAGCACCGGCGACGGCGGGCTCCAAGCGCAAGGGCACGAGCGACGCGCCACCTACGGAAGACGCTGTGGACCACGCACAAGCACCGAAGAGACCCAGGTCAGGAGCCAGAAAGATAGACGCGATCGAAGAGATGGTGAACAAACTGACGGACAAGACGGAGCGAATGTTTGACATGCTCCTGACGAGGCTGAACGAATCCGACGCGGGACGGAACGCGCAGTACGCAGCGGTCAACACCCAACTCGCGGCCATGAATAAACGAATCGAAGATCTGGAACGCGGGACGATGCAGCTGCAGCATCAGCAACATCACCACCACCTGCCCGGAAGGGCCGGGGCACCGTCACCACAAGCGATAAATGTACCGGCCATCCTCACCAGCGGCAACAACGCCAACACCACCCGCACCGGGGAAGGAGGGATGCACGGACAGTTGTGTCCCCCCAACACCTCTGCATAACAATCATGGCTGTGTCCCGCAAGTCCGACAACAGACGCATTGTCTGGCAGTGGAACTGCAGGGGCTTCAAAAACAAAAAGCAACAATGGTGCAATACATGAAAACGCTTTCAAATAACAAACTTCCTGTCGTGATTGCCTTGCAAGAACCTTTCGACCGGCCCCAGCTTCCGGGCTATGTTACGTGTTGTACCCCCTACGAATGCATGGGGAGGGACGTCAAGGTGTGCACCCTGGTTAAGCGTGGGACGGCCTTCATCGAACACGAACTCGTGCTCCACGAAGAGTCGGACATAGACCACGTCCTGATCGAAGTCGTTCCGAGTAGTGGAGAAAGAAGACCGGCCTCTTCGTGCTCAACGTATATAGCTCCCCCTCGCAAAGAAACCGCACTCACACTTTCGACGCCCTCTTTCGCGAAGCGATGTCCAAGGCCACCTCCAATCCCTTGCTCATATGTGGAGACTTCAACGCGCCGCACACGCAATGGGGATACGGAGCTGACTCGCCGAAAGGGAAGAGGTTAGCCGGACTGATGGACGAGCTCGGCCTGACCGTACTCAACGAGCCGGCTTCGCACACCAGGATCGGACAGGGAGTGTGCCGCGACACATCCCCCGACCTCTCTGTCTGGTCGGGCGCGGACGCGGTCACTTGGTCGAACTCTTTCGAGGACCTGGGGAGTGACCACAGAATCTTGTGTGTGACCGTGGGAGAGAATGAAAGTGAGGAGGACGTCTGCCGAAAGGCAAGAATCGTGGACTGGGATAGATTCCGGAAAAATAGAGAACGAGACAAGAAGGAGGGCCCGATTGAAGACATCAGCGAATGGTGCAGAGAACTACTCGCGGACGTTGCGAAAGCCACCGATGAGATTGAATGGACGGACTGGCGACAAGAATCCCCCAAAGAAGTAGGAGACAGATCCCGCGGAGCTGGGGACGACGACGCTCCCCAACCGTCCAGAGTGGACAGCCGGCTGGCACATCTCGTTGCGGCCAAGAAATCCATGCAACGGAGAGCGAGTAAGCAAAAACTCAACAGGAAGATACGCAAGAAGATCGCCGAAATCAACCGGGAGATCGAGACGCATTGCGGCCGCCTGTGCGAGCAAGAATGGCAGGAGCTGTGTGACACGATGAACGGCAACATGAGCGCGGGACGCACCTGGAAGATTCTCAGGCACCTGCTCGACCCGGGAAGCACCAGAACGGCGACCCGTACAGAGATGGCCAAGCTGCGACACAAGTACAAGGACGACCCTGAAGCCTTCGTGGAGGAGATCGTGCAGACGCACCTCACTCGACCGGAAGGGAAGAGTCACCCCGAATACCGCGGGGCTCCCAACGAGGAGCTTGACGCTGACTTTTCCGTGCAGGAAATTAGAGCGGTCCTCCAGCTATTGAAGACCAAATCGGCGCCAGGTCCTGACAGGATAACCAACAAAATCCTGAGGAACCTGAACGACGACGCCATCGAGAAGCTCTGCGAGTACATCAACTCGTGCTGGAAGGAGGGCCGTATTCCGCAAGAGTGGAAGTCCGCGGACGTTATACTAATACCGAAGCCAGGCAAACCGCTAGAGGTCCGAAACATGAGGCCGATCTCCCTCACGTCCTGCGTGGGGAAAGTGATGGAGCATGCCTGCCTCAACAGGGTGACGACGCTCCTCGAGAAGCAGGACGCCTTCGGCACCCACATCATCGGTTTCCGGAAGGGACTTTCCACGCAGGATGCCATGCTGCAAATCAAAGAACAGGTAGTGAACGCTCCGAGCACTCACGTACGCGCCTTGCTCGGGCTAGACCTCAAGAGCGCCTTCGACACTGTGAAGCACATGGCCATATTGGACAAGATCAGCCGACTCGATCTCGGGGCGAGGTTTCACCGATATGTCTGCAGCTTCCTGAATGAACGCGAGGCGACGGTCAAGATCGACGGGGCCACGCCGCGAACGGTCCGAATGGGCGGTGCGGGAACGCCGCAGGGCTCCGTACTCTCCCCCATGCTTTTCAACCTCGTCATGATCGGCCTGCCGGAGCGTCTCGACGCGATAGAGGGCATCAATCATACGATCTACGCAGATGACGTGACAGTGTGGACCACGGAGAACACGAGCGTTGGCGAAATGCAAGACCGACTGCAGCGGGCCGTCCGGGAGGTGGAGCGGCACCTTGAAGACACGGGACTCGTCTGCTCACCCGACAAGTCAGAGATCCTACTCCACAGACCGCGCAAGAAAGGACCCCTCCCACAGGGCGTGCTCGACGCCCGTCGTTTGGGCGTCCACGTCACGACGAGGGAGGGGACCCGAATACCGACGGTGTCCAAGTTGCGAGTGCTCGGCCTGTGGCTGGAAGAGAACGGTGCCAACCGCGAGCTGGTTTCCCGACTGCAGAAGAAAGTAGCCGCCGCCACACACCTCGTCCGGCGGGTCGCGAACAAGAGGAAAGGAATGAAAGAACACAACGTGACGAGGCTGATACAGGCGTACGCGCTGAGCCATATATCGTACGTCGCCGCGTATGCCGACTGGAACAGGAGCGAAACCGACAAGCTGAACGTGGCGATCCGCAGGGCGTTCAAGACCGCCCTGGGGGTACCCCAGTACACGCCAACTCACAGGCTCCTCGAGCTGGGCGTACACAACACGCTCGAGGAGGTCGCCGAGGCGCAGAGAATAGCGCAGCTGGAGAGGCTGTCGGGCACCAAAACGGGAAGACGAATCCTCGACCTGCTCGGGATTCGATATCATGAGGCGCGGGGACTGAAGGAAACACTGCTACCGGAGGTCAGGGACGCCATACAGACGGAAAACATGCCGAAGAACATGCACCCGGTGCATGACGTGCAAAGACGTAAACGACGGGCGGTAGCAATCCTCGAGGAGCACGGAAGACGAGAAGGCGTCCTGTTTGTCGATGCAGCCAGGTACCCGCGGCCCGCCGGTAACGTTGATGGCGACGAGGGACGACGACCACCATCACCACTACAACGAAATGTGCGAGACGAACCGGGGATGCCAACACCACCATCTCTACTACTACTACGACAAAAACGGCAGCAGCAACAGCAGCAACATCAACGACACGGCCGGCCGACGGCGGCGGAGCCCGCCTTCTCTATGGCGGTCGTAGATACGAAGGGAAGGATCCGAGTCACGGCATCAGCTAGGCTGCCGTCGGCCGAAGCAGCGGAGGAGATGGCCATAGCCCTCGCGGTACTCCACGGAGGTACGGAGGATAGCTTGATCATAAGCGACTCCAAATCAGCGATCCGGAACTACACCAAAGGTTGGGTGTCCGCGGATGTGGCGCGCATGCTCAACGCCAGAGCCGGAGACTTCGTGTCCGGCAGGATTACGATCAAGTCCCTCAAATGGTTCCCCGCGCACGTCGGGGAGCTTGGTACTAAAGAAGACAACAGCCGCAACAACAACAATACTAACGGCCGAAAACACACCGGCATCCCGCCCAACCACAACGAGCGTGCCCATCTCGTCGCGAGGCAACTTACCCGCCGCGACGCGATCACCCAGAGGGCAGCCGCCGTTGTTGTGCGGGACCCCACCGGAGGAATTATCAACACAACCCAAATCGCGGCGGTCGGAGCTGGGGGCCACGGGGACGCCGACTGTGATATCGAGGAGTTTCCGGCCTCGTACCGAGAGGTTCTTGCACACTATAGGCAAGAACGTATGACATATCCACAACCCCACGGGCGGCTGGACAGGTCCCAGGCAGTCGACCTGAGGCGGTTGCAGACGGGCACTTTCACCAACCCCTATCACCTGCACCGCCTGTGGCCCGCGCTGCACCCATCGCCCGGCTGCCCGTGGTGCGAGCACGAACGGGCTGATATGGCCCATATACTTTGGGAATGTCAACGCCCTGAAGAAGAAGGAACAAGAGGAAGGGGGAAGATAACAGCAGGACCTTCTGAAGCGGGGCGCCTCGCTGAGAGATGGCAAGCCGCCCTCCTCAGCGAGGCACCCGAGGACCAGGAGTGGGCCGTCCAGCGGGCCAGGGCCATTGCCGAGGATCTCGAAAGATTTTTCTCCGGCGATGGACCCCTGGCAGCCTAGCCCCGGGCACCAACAGCCTTAACCGCTGGACAAATAAAGTTTATTCCTATCCTATCCGTGGGTTACGTCTCAACAGTATTATTTGGATATCATCGGTGTTGTTTGAGGTAACAGAGCGTTTTACCCGCACGGTCACTACTTGCAAGCTTAGTCCTTTTGATGTCCAAATCTTCACTAAATAAGATAAATAAATGAAAACACTGGGACTGCTTTAGAGCACATATGCAGATGACACGGGAAGTCAGGCAGCACATAATGGTGTCCCAATTCCGAAAGATATGAGTCCGAGATATCATGCAGGGCGCCGGAAGGCCCGAGCGAGAACGTTGCACCAGAGATTTAGAGGACAGCCAGACGTGTACGTACTACACAGACGCAAGTCAAATGGGCAGGGACAAGTATACGGTGGTAGCCATGAACCAAAATCGCGTGATAGCTGCATCGGGCAGGGCAAAATCTATCAGCACAGCAGAAGCCGCAGCGATTGCACTTGCAATTAGGAACGCGGAGAATAGGGACGTATCTGTGGCCATACTCACGGACTCACAAACCGCCTGTCACCTGTATCTCTCCGGGATGGCGCCGTGCTTAGTACTAAAAATTCAAGGGAATCAAATTGCTGGATTCCACAACCTCACTTGGTGCCCCGCATACGAGGGCATGGGGGGCAACACAAGGGCGGACCGGCTAGCTCGCGTACTAAGCCTCCGAGCTGCGGACCGACCCAGTGACGAGGCCCCCTCTACACCGCGCGACATCCTCGAACACCAAAGACAGGAGCGGAGGCAATATGAACGCCCTCACACAAAGTTAACAGTCAACAGGCGAGGAATTGGCACCGACTTAAAACACACACGTACCCAAACCTACATACACTTAGCCGTATTCACCAAACACGATACACTGACGAATGCCCGTGGTGCGGGGACACGCAAACGTTACCGCACATCACGTGGATATGCCCAAACAGATCGACACATATAAACTCCACACAACTAAAAACACAAGATTTTAACAGGCAGTGGGAGGCGCGGCTTGCGGACGAGGATCTGGACAGCCAACTGGCTCTCCTGGACCAAGCTCAGCGAGCCGCTCGCGCCAGTGGAACCCTGACTAGGGGCCCCAACCACGGGACCTTGAATTTCGTTATATTCGTTAAAGTTTTTCTCTCTCTCTTTCCTGAAGTGTACACTTCTAAGAGCCAACAGTCTTTGTACCAGCGATTCCAGAAAACAGCCTGCGTTGCCGGTCTCTCTAAGGCGCAGTGTGTCAGTGCGATTCCCTTACGCATCACTAACTTCACGGTGAGGAAGGGCTGTAAGCCGACTAAGTGCTAAAAAATGAGCAGGTGTAAGAACTTCAGAGTCTGCAGCGTCAGCAGAAACATATTTAATGATCTAGAATTTACCACTGCCTCGACTTCTGCTAACAGCGTACTGAGCTGTTCAAAGTTGAAGCTACCTTTCCTTAGCATTCTCCTGAGGCATTGTTTAATACTCCGAATCATCCTTTCCCAAAAGCCTCCCCACCAATAAGTACGCTCCGCAATAAATTTACACGTTATATGGCTCGTCGCGCAAAAGTTCTGCACTTGTATGTCTCGAAGAATTTGGTATATGGACTGACACTTGGTATTCGATGCTGCGCAACAAAACGACGGAAATCTATCAGAAACGACTTAACAATCATGTCACTGTATAGCTCTAAATGCACTGCTCTAACTACCGCGCATGTAAAAACAACAGTGTAGGCTTTCACGTTAAACTCTCCTTTCACAAACACAGGTCCCAGCAAAGTCGACGCCGCTGACTTGGAACGGCTGTGATCGGACACTCCGTCCTTTGGAAGTAGTGCTGTTGGTGTTGAAACAGCATTCAGCCCGCATCGCGAACACACACCACATTTACTAAGCACTTTCTTAACTCACTGTCGCCATCTAAGTAACCATAACCTCTCTCGTAGCTCAGCCAGTGCAGCACTAACATCACCATGAAGAATGCACCGATGAAAGTCGTTCACAATGAGGTGTGTGCAATGCTGATGTGGGAGTAGCAGCACGGGACATTTCACGTCGTCCGAAGTCGTTGCGTTGTCGAGGCGAGTCGTTATGCGAAGGACGCCTTTTTGTCCAAGAACGGATGGAGGTCCCGAATGCGCGAAGTTTTCTCGAGTGTCTTGCCATCAGACAGTGTGATGATGTCTTCATTAAATGCCTGCGACTGCATGTTCTTCAGCCATACATCTTTGCTTGCTCGTACTTCTAGAGCACAAAGGGGGCCTTCCCATGGAGGATGGGTGCGCCTTTGACAATTGTGAATAAATCCCTTTACCCATGAGGTTATCCTAAGAACCTTATGCCAGCGATTGTATTTGGTTGCGTCTAGCACTATGATATTGTACACTTCGACACCAGAGCAATCTCCATCGGGTTCTGTCTTCGAGCAATGAAATTTTCGAATTGGCAGTTCTCTCTTCTTTCTTTCGCCCTGCTTCTGGAGCAGCAGCTTGCCAATTGGGACCATACCACCATAATTTACTTTCTCCTGGGTGCAGGCTGATAAACCTCTTGTCACAAGGCTCGCTCAGCGTAGCAGCGTACGATATTCCGTTCACCCCAAGGTTTGCGAGTCATCTCTCGTTGACTTGTACTTCGTCGTAGATCTCCCGCAATGCTGGTACGTCGCTCGACGACTTCACGGGTTTCAGTGTCCGGAGCCTCTCAAGATGTTCCTGCTCAATTAACTTCGCGTTTCCAAATCGTTGTTTTAAGATGTCAAGAGCGTCGTGGTACGATGAATCAGTGGCTTGAATTTCGGCGACGCTAGAGCAGCAAACATAAGATAGATCGTTTTTCTGCAAGCAGTTTTTCTGCAAACATAAGATAGGCCGCATATGCCCGATAATTGACAATATGCTGAAGAATAAGCAAGTAAAGGGAAAAGTGCACTGTCAATCATTTGAACGGGTACATCACATGTGTGAAGCAGGTTGTGTATGCCATTCCGTTATCTTGTGGTAGAGAGTACGTGGGACAAACGAAACGCTGTGTGAATGTTGAATGTGTGACTTAGGGAGCATGAGCTATCTCTTCAAGCGGTTGCTCCACTTCATCTTCCGGAGCGTTGCAAGTCGTGCGGTTGTCGCCCCTACTTAAAAAAAAAAAAAAAAAACTAAGGTTATCTTTAGACGCGCGAGCAATTAACAAGATAAATCACAGAGGCTTACAATATAAATATTAGAGACAAGGCATGTATCAGGGAACCGTCTATTGCTGTTCATGACAAGGAGTTTCATTACTTTTGTCACTCTTGATTATGTGTAAGTTGCCTTGATGTATCTTTGTGTCTCGCGCATATCATGGTTCTTTGATCATGGCACTTATATATGTTAGACGATTCTTCAATAAAATAACAGTTGAGAGCCAGCGCCGTGTTTTAGTTTTTTCCTTCATATTGTCCGTGTCTTGGGTTGCGCTGTTACGAACCTTACGATGAATTTTAACCGACTGGTCCAAGTTGCCGTTTTGATGCAATTACTGGCTTGCCGTAACTGTCTGCATCAACATCACTGATGTTCCAGCATCCCAGGACTCTCGCATGAGTCTCCAGTTTTCTGTGGAGGAGCAAGAAGCTGCGCTGGTGACTTGTTGGAAGTCGCCATCGCCTGGGCCCGACGGAGTCACATTCAAGACACTTGGAAACCTTGGCCAAAAAGCTTGCAGTGTACTTTTGGAGAAATATAATGATTCCTGGCGCCAAGGATTGATTCCTTGTGAGTGGAAGGTCATCCGCCTGGTACCTTTACTTAAGAGCTCCAAATCTCTATTAGACTTGGAATCGTACCGTCCCATCGCGCTTGGCAGTTGCGTTGGGAAATTAATGAAAAGGATGGTGTTGACGCGCCTTGAATGGTACTTAGAATGTAATGAGGCCTATCCGAATGCAATGGCGGGCTTCCGGCGTGGTCGGTCATCGATCGATAACGTGCTTGATTTGGTAACGTCTATTCAGCATCAAAAGAGCATGAACGAATAACGGTGGTGATGTTTCTTAATCCCAAAGGCGCATATGATAAAGTAGCCCATCAAGCATCCTCGATGCTTTGACCGATGTGGGCATTGGTGGCCTTGCCCTGCGCTGGATTTATAGCTATTTGGAGGATATATCCTACTTCGTACTTACAGAGGATGGAATGACATCCCACCATTTAGCCAGCAAAGGTGCGCCGCAAGGCGGAGTATTAAGCCCCACGCTCTTCAACATAGCACTGTTAGGCCTTGTTCGATCATTTGCCAAGGACGGTCCAGATATCCATCTATGCAGATGATATCTGCATCTGCGCGTCCGGCGTGACACGTCCGCAGATACGAGCGAGACTGCAGAAGGCGGTCACACAGACGTCGTCTTACCTATATATGAAAGGCCTAGAAACTATTCTCAGACAAGTGCTGATTAGTCGCATTTACACGCAAAACAGTGAGTCCATATGTTTACGAATAAATTGACTAGTAATTGCTTATGAAACAAAGCACCGTTTCCTTGGAGTCATCATCGACCGTGATTTGCCTTTGGCACCACATATTTCATATATGAAGAAGAGGTTGACTGCAATAGCCCATGTATTCAAATTTGTCGGCGAAAAGTCTTGGGGCGCATCTGTGCAATCGATGCTACAACTATACCATGTATTATTTATGGGCGTCCTAAGATACAGCCTGCCCGTGCTGGGTAGCACCAGTTAAACGAACCTTCGCACACTTCAGAGTATACAAGCTCAAGTTGCACGGACGTGCCTTGGCCTCCCTAAGTGTGCATCCATAGCAGCCACAATCGCCATAGCGCGCGACCACCCTATAGCAATCGCACATTGTAGTCGACACTCTAAGAGTGCACATTCGACTTGTCGCAAGGGTAGCCTTTCACTATCTTGCTTGCTTGCTTGCGAACAACTAGGCCGCATACGAGTTTTAACTATCTCCTGAATACTCACGGAGCATCGCTACCATCGAATTACGCCCCAGCAGCATGACCTTCGTGCCACTGTGGTCTTTGTATTAACCTCGAGTAAACAAAGGTAACCTCCTATGAATGGTTAGAGGAGGTTAGGTTAGGATGCTTGCGTCGGCGGTTATTTAAATTTGACGTCAGGAAATTGGAATAAAGTCAGAATGTAATAACTTTACGTTACAGATGCCCCTGTCTACGCACAGACAGTTTTTGAAGATTAACTCGGTGAAGTAAACTAGTCACCGACTGTGTTCTCTAGAAGCACGAATAAATTAATCTGGCTGCTAATCGCTGGATCCGTTCCAGCTCTTAACTAGCTTTTGACTGTGCCGATCCCAAATTATGCTAGCTTACATTAAGGTTGGTCGCAGTACTGTTTTATAAGCCATAAACTTTGTTTCAGGTATGGCACCTCTTAATTTTCATCTTAAAATGCCCAGCTTGCGTTCAGCCGAATCACAGATATTTTCAAAGTGCGTGTCCTAGTTTAAATTTGAAATAATGATAACGCAGAGGAATTTAAGCTGACTGGATTGGCCTAACGTCTTTATCGCTAAATTTATATATAAACGCCAGTGGCTCTCTATTCTGTTTTACCAGTTCAACTGGTAAAACAAGTGGCGAAGTGCACCACCTCCTGAACAAGTTCAGAAAGTGCAGGCGAATCGAATGGATCTGTGGAGAATATAGTGAAAGCGGATTGGAGGGAGGATAAGTTAAGGGAAGGCGCAGAACCGGATTGCGACTGAGTGCGCCCCGGGCGTCGTGGTTACAGAGAAAGACACAGCAGAGTAGAATAAAGCGGTGTTTAATCACGCGTTTCGCGAGTTGAGAATAGAAGAGAGAAAGAGGAGGAGCATCACGAAGAAGTGGATAGAAATAGCGATGGGATAGGATCAGGCCAAAAGTAGCTCACGCGTGACCTTGGACATAGGAGGAAGCTTATGCGGTTGTCGGTGGATATTCATCAAATCGAGTGGAAGGGGGGCACATAATGCTATCGCAATATACTCGCTCAGGTGTTTAGTGTAGGACCTGCGTTTTTCTTTTTTTGTTGCTTTTTTGCTTTTGTGCGCTTTGTTGACAGCTTAGCGGCGTATTGTGATGACAGATCGACCAACCAACAGAAGGAAGGCACGACGCGAAGATCGATAGAAAGGGTATCGCCATTACACGGCGCTGATCGCAGGACACAAGTCGTTGCGTGGGCTTCTTACATATTGGCATACATGCGGAGAAACTGCGTGGGTATTACCGGCAGGTAGGCAGTCATGGGGCTGCCAAATACGGCACATTACAATGGTGACCTAATGTACTTGTTTATAGACACCACGGATATCACGTATCTTGCGCTCATACGCCAAAACAGCTATCTACAAGTTCGCTGCCACTTGCAACCGTCGATTCGCCTAGGAAAAGCTCGGTCATAGTAATACTGATACTAGGGAAGTGCTCCTTTGTCTCTCTCCGTTAATCTTTACCGACCTTCGAAAGTTAATTTATTTATAGCCGGACAACGCATGTCCAAGATGTTAACTTCATTTCGGCTGCTATACACGCACTTCGCTGCTATACACACAAATTACCCTATTAAATCGCACCATGCTCACGCATTTTTCCGCGAGAAATTGGAAATTGGTGCGAAGTTGGGAGGGGCGATAATAACATGGGGAAACTTTCCGTGAGACAGTTCTAGGTGCTATAAATAGAAAAATGAAAAGTGAAGTGGCTGTAATCGTGGCTCTCACACCAGCCATTCTAAGCTCAAACAAACCCTTACTTTCGAACAGCACTTACCTTCTAATAAAACAGAGGTTCTACACAAGCAGGAACTGCCAAGGCCCTTTATTTGGAGACGGTAGCTGAATCTGGAGTCACTAAACGAATAAACAAAGTGATTCTAGCCCGACGTATTAAGAGTCGGTGTCTACACTGATCAGCGGTGACGCATCACAAGCTGCGTCAACACTGTCGCTGCAAAACACTTTCGAAGGTGCGATAATTACTCGAAGAAGAAAAAATTATAATTTTTGATGGCGAATGAGGGGTGTGGAGGCATTATGCGAGTAGATACGGTATTTCATTTGAAAGTGGTTGGTAAAATGGTAGTGCAAGTTATTTACCGGCTTGACTGCCAAACTTATCGCAGCATTTAGTGTTTTCAGTACTTGTGGAACACAAGCTTTGGCAGGATACGTCCGACAACGTAGCACAGAACAATGAGATGCCATGTTGAACGGGTTCGCTCACAAATTCTTCCTGCCAGTGTAGTCGCATAAACTTCTAAGCTCAGTTAACCATAATGAACGATATCAATAAGGGATGTTTTCTCCCAGTTGCTCCTGGTCAGTATAGGTGACATTAGTCCTCGAGGAAGGTGCCTTCCTCGAATGTCTTCTGCACTCTAAGCCCTCGTACGTGGGTTCACGGGCTCCATCTTAATTCACTCCTCTCCTATATCATGATTCCGCTCTGGATTCCCTGATAAGGTAGATGCGAGACCGACTAGGCCCGAGGCCAGTATTCGATTTTAAAAATAAAGACGTTTCACTCCCACCACCCAGTTGCTCCCACTGTGAGGGACCCGGCCGCCCAGCCGTCATCACGTGATCATATCTAGACCGCCCGTAGGCGCCAGCGCAGGCGTCTTCAATGGTGATGGAGGAAAGAAACAAAATAGGAGGTGCCATTTTTTTTTGAAGCTAGGATGGGAAGGCCTGCCATCTTGGTGGGCAATCCTCTTCCTCGCCCTCTTTCTGTTCTTGCTGTCACACCCTCCAGTTCGCACGCTGGCGTGCCGTACGACCGAGTTTTTCGTCCCAATTGTTCCAGGACGCAGCGTCAAACGGAAAACATACTGTGAAAGCACGTCGCGCGTGTCAGCTCCGTGCGCTGTGCAAGCACAGATGCGCCACCGGCCGCACAACGTTCGCAAATCCCACGAGCGTTCGCTAGCTTTACTAGGGACCGAGGCGCAATCCTATCACGACGTTGCATGTTGGGACCCCCAGTCTCAGTGCTCATTTGCGAAAAAGACGCGTTATTTCTGTCCCACATTCTCCAACGCAGCTTAGCTGGTCGACGCCTCTCCTAGATTTATTTCCTCCGTGCCAATAGTGGAAGCCAACGGTGAAGGGCACGCTGAGCGACTTAAGTTGTCATACAACACTGAACTCGCTTGAGCTCAGTCCTAATTGTGGTATATAAGATCCTGTTTTAATCTAGGTGGGGTTAAATGGGGACTACCTGGAGAGGTTGCAAGCAGTACGGCTCCAGTACTCCCCCATTGCACTTATATGCAAAAATAAATCTGTCCTGCAGAAAATCTGGCCGCGTATATGCTTGATTCGCTGCTACATTAGGTAAACCTCGCAAACGACAAACTTAGGATGTTTGAAATTAATTATATGAAACGTGAGACAACTGTGTTAGCGTTATGGTAGAGCTGCCGAACCTATCACCATCATCGAAAAAGATGTTATACGCAACAGCTCGCGCGGAATGCTGTGGTGCGCGTGTGTCCACGCGCTCCGACTGCACTCATGATGTATTCCTCTTCGTTTTATTAAACATTGTTTTGTTCCGATATTTTCACAACTGTGGGTAACGTTGTATTTTATTGCGATAACAATTATATGGGCACTTCAACCAGATTTATGCCGTCGCCGTCGTCGTGAGGTTCCGTATAGATAAAATCTTCGCCGCGCGCCGTATGCCCGAGCGGAGGCGTGCGGGGACGCGCGCTATCACGGAGAGCGAACGCACTCAATCTCCCACGCGCAAGCAAGGAAGCGGGAAGCCAGCGCCGGAGGGAGCGGGGGGGGGGGGCACTTCTACTCTGCCAACAACCGCGATCGTCGCTCGCCCGCACCGTCTCTTATCTCCACACGGCTCTGACCTTTGTATGCGCTGTGCATTCGCCGCTGAGTTTCCATTGAAGCGATAGACCGCACGTACAGTCAACCACAAAAGTTTGCGGACCACGCGAGCGCGTGCCAGACTGCCTATCCGCGCCACCTAGCGGTACGCCACCTAGCGGCGACAGGGGCGCTCTCCCGGATATGAGCCCTCTTGGTACTCGCCTGCCTGTTAATTTTTTATTCCCGTGCATGACATTGTTAGTTCGTTGTGTTGACGCAGAGCGCTGTCTGCGATAAGACCGCCACATATCTGGCTTGATAGCAGTATCGGAGCAATCACTGCAACCTTTGTCGACTGGTGTGCCAGTGGGTAGATAAGTTTCACGAAGCGCTGCGACGATTTTTTTACGCGACGTTTACTGGCGCACTTTGGTTGGCAGCATCTTGGTCCAATGAGTGTTGCTGCTTCTGCGTCTTGAGAGAAAGGGTAGGGAGGTGTTTCACTGTCATCAAAAATAAAGAAAAAGCGGATGCATAGAAAATTTTCTTTCACACATAGGCGCATCTTCGCATCAGTCGCTGAAAACGTAGTAGACTTGCTTCAGGCCACGTGGTGATTGCCTATTTGGAAAGATGCCGCTGCGTGTTCCACTTGACGAAAGAAGGCACATTGTGCGTTTATTTATAGAGGGAATACCTCAGCGCGAAATCTGCCGCCGAACCAACAGGAGCCGGACTGCCGTGAATAGGATTATTCAAGCTTTCCGCGACGATGACAGATTCACAGATATGGAGCGCAGTGGGCGTCCAAGGGCCACGACTGAGGAAGAGGACCGCCTGATTACGGCCGCCATCGTGGCTGATCCTTTTCAAAGTGCAGAGGATATCCGAGAAGCGCTCTCGCTCACGGTATCGTCTGAGACTGTAAGAAGAAGGCTGAGTGAGCTTGGCCTGCAGTCTTTCGTAGCAGCACAGAAGCCCTGCCTCTCAGACAGCCAGCTACAAGAACGACTCATGTTCGCTACAGCAATGAAAGATTGGACAACAGAGAAATGGGGCGATGTCATCTTTAGCGACGAGTCAACTTTTTCCACGCGCTGGGACCAACGGAAGCGGGTTTGGCGTCCACTAAACTGCAGGTGTGTTTACAGTGTATTGGCAGTTAATTCACGAAGCTAATTCTGCATCACAACATGTTTCACGTAAAATGAGCTTTTGGACATTACGAGATTTTTCTGTAGTGGTATTATGTTGAAAACATTAACGATTGTTTCATAGTACTACTTACTCTGAAGCTAATTAAAAGCTGCCAGTGGGTCTTTCAGTACTATCTAATGATGTTTGCACGTTTTCTATTGCAACTCTATAACAGCATTATAAAGTTCATACGCAAGAGGAATCACAACATTTTTAGACGCGCCGCTGGAACCCAATTGTATGCTATTTCTTGCAGATATCTGCCTAATTACACACAGAGTGTTCTATCCAGTGGACGGTGTTCCGTGAGCGTGTGGGGAGCAATCAGCAAAGATGGCCTTGGTCCCCTTGTGCGTCTGGAAGGGCCCTTCACTGCGTCACGGTACTGCGACGTCATCACTAGACACCTCGTTCCGTATGCGCTGGACGGTCCCTTCAGCGACGGCTGCTATTTTTTTCAACACGACCGCAGCCCGATCCATAAAGCACGTATCGTCCAGTCATTGCTAGAAGAACATGCTGTTTGCCAGCTTGAGTGGCCTCCATGTGGCGCCGACTTGAATCCCATAGAAAATGTCTGGGGCATGTTGAAGAAACGGCTGTCCACACGAGCCAACCGCGGCCGCACGGCCGATACGCTGTGGCAAGCGATCGCACAAGAATGGGAAAGCCTGCGCGGTCGACCGGAGATTACTGAATCTTTGTACGAGTCGATGCCCACACGCATCAATAAGGTGCTAGAAAACGGCGGACATTTCACTTCCTACTAGATCATTGAGAGACCTATGTTTCATGACACTTCTGTAAATGTCTTGTGAATAAATTCATCCCCTTCAGACACGAATTATGATGCACTGTCTGCAAATGCGTCAAATGCGCATGGCATCATTTCAAGACGCTCACTATTACATTCCAAGAAAGAAGACGAAGCAATGTGCTGTTTTGTGCGAGTTTCAGTAAAAAAAATTAATTAGCGTATAACTCATTATCTAATTATTCTGAAATCCGTCAGCTTCAATGCTTGCATAAAAAGAATCAACTATTAGGCCCGAAACGCATGCACACTTGCTTTTTCGGTTGTATTCGTGTCGACCGGAGAAAAAAAATACTCTTGACGTTGGTCTTGGAACGCGGCACGTCGAACGATTGTCTAACATGGTAGTGTCTCCAGCAAAGTGATCATCTGCAGCAATACGCAGGACAATGAAGTTAACTGACCGCTAGTTGTCCCATCAGGAAGCGGACACGAATGTGCACACTGAGTTTTAGGTCATTTGAAGAAACACGTGGCGTGGGACGCGCCTCCGAAGTTCGAGTCCCCAAACGAGGACGCCGTGTCGCAAAGGGTTATAAAAAGAGTCATCGCACCCGATTATTTCTTATTTTTCTAAATGTAACCACTATAGCAGCGCGGTGGTTCGGGCTTTGCGCAGCAAAACCTGGGCGCAGGCGATCAAATCCCGGCCGCTACTGTCACTTAGCGATGGGGGAGGAACGGAAAAATTCTGCCTACTGACTAAGCATCTGTGTCCCATGGCTGCCTCACCGCTCACTCACGCACTCACGAAAAAAAAAAAAAAAAACAGCGTGGCTACGCGAAAATAGAACTGATAACAGCCGAAGAATACGCTGTCTGATTACTTGTACTGATATTCTGCTCTCAAAATATAAGCAAGTAGCCCTGGCTAACAAAGAGCGCGTCACGTTGAAAGAGATAGGTAGAAAATATTTGCGCACAGTGCGAAAATAGACAGGCCATAGATTTAAGGAGGGATGCGTCTTCAACGTAGCGCTGCTGTCGATCGCTGGTGACGTAGCGGAAGTGTCGCGAAGAGGCTCTTGGCCACGCGCTCGCGTGGTCCGCAAACTTTTGTGGTTGACTGTACCTTCGCCCGCTGCGGCGTATGCGCTTGCTGCCAGCGTTTTGACAGTCGTTGTCTGCAGTCATTCAGTGTGATCTGTTCATGTTTGTTTGTGCGCGCTCACACCACGCTTGTTCATTCAGTTAGTAATAGTCGAGCCACATTTTCCAACGCACGCTACACATGCAATGCGCCCGGATCGGCAGTGCAGCGCTACAGGTGTGTCCCTTCGCACGCGCTGCCCACGGGAAGCGCTTCTCATCAACACCACCGTTCACACGCGCCTTCTCGTGGTCATCGAGTCTCTCTTCATGTCGGCCTACTTACGCCGCAGCACACCTGCTTACTTAATCAGCTCATGTTACTACAATTCATATTGCTACCAAGCCGCTCACCTTACTTCGTATGACATTGCTGTGTTGCTATCGCATTCATTGCTTCGCCATTGCTACTTCGTATCAGGGCGAAACTGTGACATTTTTATGTTTTGTGTGTACCTTCTCGAACAATGCTCTACTCTGCCCTCCTAGTACGAAGTACTTTAGTACCAGGCGATTTATCAGTATGTAGATAAAAGGAAGTCATTTGCACATACGACAATGCTTCTTCAAGGGAACATTTTTGTTCAGGATGTTGGCTGGTCACCTAAAAACGGAAGGTTACAGTTGAGTCCAACAGTGAAGAGCATTATGTAATTTTACAGCGAAGCTGCTTACCTCTAGCCTCCGTATACGTCCCCCGCATGCGTTCCCAGAAGTAGAGGGGGGGGGGGGGTACCCTGGCCGGCTTGCGCCCGTATCACGGCGCGTGGACAGGAACGCATAGGCCGATCCCAGAGATAGTGCAATGCCGGGCCTATCCGCGGCGGAGGTGAAGCATGCTTCAAGCACTCCGCCTACTTGCAGAACTAAGTTTAATATCTTGGATACACATAGAACCACATAAATTTGGCGTTGCAAGAGAAAACTATATATATATATATATATATATATATATATATATATATATATATATATATATATATATATATATATAAAGAAAGTGCACTTAGTGTAGAAAGTTGGCCTTCATGCACGTTATTTGTTTTAAATCCTGTTTGACGAATGATGAGAGGGGGAAAGAGTGTGGCGACGGCGCTGTGCACGTGGCCGGCGCTTCTGTGGTTATAACGTCACGTGCGTCGGAGGCGTCGGCGCGGCTGCAGCCGTGCTTGCGACTAATGCATGGGAGGTGCATGCGCAAGCACCCACCCTATCATGGCGCTTTGTCTGCGTATATATATATATTATATATATATTATATATATATATATATATATATATATCATCAGCCTATATTTATGTCCACTGCAGGACGAAGGCCTCTCCTGCGATCTCCAATTACCCTGTATAATACCCTCCAATAATATATATATATATATATATATATATATATATATATATATATATATATTGTAAGGAGAATACGAACGCCATAGTGGGTCACGCTCTCCAGCCTTTCTAGTGGGCAGTGGGTCGATCCCGTACCCTACGCTCAACCATACCCCAAGCACGCATACCAGCAAGTGCCACCTACCCCATCCCAGCAAGCGCCTCCTCAGTCTGTCGTGTGCTCTGGTGTGCCATGCCACAGGGACCCTGCCATCTTCAGCGGCGCGGACAAAACGGATGTGTAGGACTGGTTGACAACGTATGAGAGCGTAAGCGCTCACAACAAATGGGATGACCCCGCAAAGCTCAGTAATGTGATCTTCTATTTCTCGGGTGTAGCCAGTCTCTGGTACCGCAACCATGAGACCGATTTTCCGACGTGGTCCTTGTTCAAGACTTCTTTGGTGGCGGTGTTTGGTCGTCCTGAGGTGCGCAAGCTGCGAGCAGAATCGCGTTTGCGCCAACGTGCACAGCAGCCAGGTGAATCATTTACCAGCTACATTGAAGATGTTCTGGACTTGTGCAAAAGAGTCAACGTGACGAAGACGGAATCCGACAAAATACGAAATGTCATGATAGGGATCGAAGACGATGTGCTCAATATGCTACTTGCGAAAAATCCTGTCCGTGTCAGACATTGTTACTCCCTGCCAAAGCTACGGGGAGCTACGAAGGCAGCGTTCGTTGACACGTCGCCCTTCATCGCGTAACGAACACATTGCTGGTTTGACCACCATCTCCGACCAGTCCGCACTGCTTACAGAAATGAAAGCGTTCGTTCGGGAGGAAGTTGCACGCCAGCTCTCCTTGCTAACCTTCTCTCAGCCGCCTCATGTGCTACAGCGCGCAAAGAATGTTATGCCCACGCTCCGTCGCGTGATCGAGCAGGAAATCGCCGAGGTCTTGCCACACCAGCATCAACATCTTCCTGCGGCCTGCTCCACTAAGCTACGCTGGTGTCGTCGCGACGCCCCAACAGGTCCCGACGGCCGACCACTCAGCTACGCTGAAGTCATCGCGAGGACTCAACCACTCTCTCCGCGTGTGCCTCTCGGTTATGCCAACGTCACGGCTAGGCCCCGACCGCAGCCCGCCATGCCGTTATACCAGCAGCCGCCCTGTACTACGAGACCTCTCACATGGCTGAGCCCTACCCCAGCGAACCGCTGGCGTACTTCCGACAACCGGCCGATGTGCTTTGCGTGCGGCCATGCCGGTCACATCGCTCGTTATTTCAATCGCGTTCAGCCGCCTAGCGACGCCTCAGCCCTGACAAGTCAGTTCAACCGTCCATATTCCGACCCCCATTCGGCTATGTGACCGACTCTGCGCCCGGCGCCAACTACCCGCCGTTCACCATCTCCAGGTTGTCGCTTAGTGTCGCCGATGCGACCCCGTCCCGTAACTCGGGACCAGGAAAACTAATCGTCGCAGTCCAAGAGGCAAGGGCCGTGGTGCCGTCGAAAGGTGTAAGTCCTCAACGCAGTCCTTCAAATGTGATCGAAGTGTTTGTTGACGGTGTTCGCGCATCTGCACTCGTGGACACTGGAGCCGGCGTATGTGTTATGGACGCTAAGCTTTGCCGCCTACTTCGGAAAGCCACGACGCCCCTTTCTGGACTGTCCCTCCGCACAGCCAGTGCTCAGCATATCCACCTCTTAGCGGCTTGCACTGCTCGTGTTGTTATTGACGACCTTCTGTACGCCATAGAATTCATCATCTTCACCTCGTGTTCTGATGACGTTATCCTCGGCTGGGATTTCCTCTCGCGCCACAATGCCGTTATCCATTGCGCACGGGCCGAGATGGAACTCGCGCTGCTGTTAGATTTGCCGCTCACCGATAATACTTCGCTGTTGAGGAAGCTATACCTGTTTAGGACGACACCCACGTTCCTCAGAACACGTCAACGGTCGTGCCGATGTACTGCAGCGGCCTTTCTGACGCTGTTGCACTACTGTCTCCATCTGACCGCTTGCTCACCCGGACAGGCCTGCTGCTACCTTTTGCGACAGTGGACATCAAACAGGGCTCTAGCGCAATTTTCGTTTGCAACACGTTTCCATACACTGGTAAGATCTAAGGAGGTTGTTCGAATGGTTTCATGCCACTGAGCAGTATTCTTATGGGAAATTTGACTGGTGGCTGGTTTTACTGAAAGGCTGTGTCCTCTAGATGGGGCACGCGAGCCGCTAAGTATGAACTAAGAGTGGATACATGTAGTTCGTTTAGAATGTGCTTTTCCACCACTCTCCTAAGGTGGCAGATGCCCTATAAGTGTTCGCTTTAAGTGCGCAAGGTTCACCTAGTCAGTTTCTAGGGTTGTTTTCCTTTGGTCTAGCCTTCCGGAACTTGTTCCGAAAGGCGCTCAGCGTTCCCGATTGGGGTCTAGGTCGCAGTCTTGTTGCTGGGGTTCCGTTGTCTATTTGTCGCCGTGCACACTAGTTGGATCCACACTCTTGTTGAATTGGTGGTGGGCTGGTTGAAGACTTGGTGCCGCGCGAGAGGTCACGGAATATGGCGGCTGCTCTGTCGGGACCTTATTTTAGGGCGGGATTTCTCCTCTTCTTCTTCCACGGCTATTTGTTGTGATCAATGCGTCGTGCATTTTACGAACAGTGCCACATACTTGGGGAAGACACTTACACGCCGTTGTGCCTGATCGCTGCGAACTGCCACCCAGCCGACAGCGAACCAGCAGAGGGACGCATCCGATGAGGATGATAATTTACAGATGAATAAGACGGGCGTAATAAACGCCCACAATATATATATATATATATATATATATATATACATGAACGAGAACAAACGGAATCGAGGGGCCCGATTATTAATAATCATAGCACAAGAAGCCAACAATGACACCAAGGACAACATAGGGGAAAAACTTGTACGTACTAATTGAATTAAAGAAATGATAATTGAATGAAAAGGAAGATGGATGAAAAAACAACTGCCCGCAGGTGAGGAACGATCCCACGTCTTGGCATTACGCATGCGATGCTCTTACCGCGGAGCGGTTCTCCCATCCACTTTCTGGGTATTTATGTTTGTCACAAAAGAGCACGTAATCAAAGCGCGCGCCACGTGTCACACAAGCCAGCGAAAGAAGCAGGCCAGCCCTGCGGCAGCTTCAACAGAGGGGGAGAGTGGATACGCCTGAAACAGCCGACGCGACCGATAGTCTGAAGCATTGACGACTCGACGGTAACGAGAGAAAGAGTGCGCGCGCCGAGACATCCTCTCAGATCCCGTCACCAACGGCGAGTTGAGAGAGAGAGAGAAGCCCGAGCGCGCGCCAACGTATGACTCACCACCCCCCTCGACAACGCTCCGACGGCGGCGGTCGAAGATGCGAGAATTGACTGGAAGATCCCCAGGCTTTGGCCATGCTACGGGATCACGACCCCGATAGGAAGGTCAGACAACCCCATGCGGTGACTATATAAACGCCGTACGAGAATTGGAAGGGGGACCAGACTGCGCGGTGAAGAGATGTAACGTGAAGACTGACCATCTGCGGAAAAAGAGGATTCCGCGGCAAGCTTGTCGACGAGTTCCTCGAGCGTCTGCATTTCCGGAAGCAGTTCCTTCGAGATTCGCCTCGAGCTACGCCGAGATCGTCCAGCTCAAGACCAGCACGGGTGAATGCGATTGGACACTTAAGGCTCATTCACACCGGCGACTTCAGGAGGTCGCGCGACCATTTGCGACTCGCGAACAAAAAGCGACCGAAGGCGACTGATCTTCACACCGGCAAGCCCGGCTGAGCGCGACCTGCAAGTCGCAATCCCGGACATTGTCGTTCTTCAGCGCGAATTCTAGGGATCTACGCAGTTAGCGCGCACTTCGATAGCACTGTGTAAATTGGTTTCGCGTTCCGGCAACAGCCATGGATTTTGATTCGAGCGAACAGGAAGACGTCGTCCTTGTGCTGATGTGCTCCGCCGGCCGGGGTGTCAGCTGTGGCAGCGCGGAAGCCTCCGAAGAAAACGCGACGCTCGTGGGTGCGCCCGTGCCTCCGCTCGCGTGAAGTGACTGGCCACGCAAGCCGCTTCCTGCACGAACTTTGTGCGCATGACAACGAGTATTATCGAGAGCAAGTTGTAATTTCTAGTTCGCATTGCGTGTTATTCGGTGCATAATATTAACGCAAAGCTGTTCACCTTTGGGTGGCGTGCTCATCCAACGAACGGCAGCTGGAAAAAGGGTTTGTGTTGTGCTTTCTTTTCCTGCTGTTTAGCTTCCAGCGAATGCGACCGCGTACATTCGACACGTTGATGCAACTGCTGCGTACCAGAATCACAAGACAAGACACCAATTACCGGCCTTGTAGCCTGCATATCGTGACGCGGACATTGCATTTGGCGTGGACGACGACACACATCTCTTTCGGCGCGGCGCTGATTGGCTGAGCAGCTTTGGGACCACGGTCGCACGACTGAAAAATCGCTCAGTGAGCGACTGGCCCAAAATGGTCGCTTTTCGAGAAAAGCGACCATTTGCGACTGGTCGCTTTGCGACCAACTTGGTCGCGCGACCACTGTCAGTCGCCGGTGTGAATGAGCCTTTAGTGTTCCTATTCATATTGTACTTGACGTGGTGGACTTTAAGTGCTTGTAGTTAATTATTTTCCTGTGTTTTGTGAATACCCATCTGAATAGTATGACGATATGTCTAGCCTAGGTGCGCACGTGTGTGTGTGTGATGCCTTGTGTGATCAATAGATTTTGTGGGGTTTGGACAACTCTGGGCTCTGACTCGATCTTTGCACAGCAACCGGCGTTCGTTGGCGCACCAGAGGTCACCTTACTAATTGTCCTTGCTTTCGTGGGATTACCTTCGGAAGCTGATAAGTCGGCTTTGAAATTTGGTCCGGCATTGGCTCCTCGTTCACGGGGTCTGTGACAATGTTTTACAACTAGAACTAACGCTGGGAGTGTTAGCCAGCACCAGCACTCACAAACCTAGGTGGTGGATGTGGAACATCCTTTCTCCCGCAGGCGTCACGAGCACCTGATCTTCTTGGGTGATGGCAACTGGTAAATAAACACCTGAAGGCATCAATGTTGCCGGATTCGAGCCCTCGTTATATAATGAACGAGAAGCAAGCAAACAGAGGGGCCCGATTATTATTAATCATGTCATATCAAGCCAAGAAACCATGACACCAAGGACAACATAAGGGAAATTACTTGTACTTATTAATAGAATTAAAGAAATGGTAAATTATTGAAAATGAAAATGGATAAAAAATGGCACAGGCCTGCACGGCACACGCAGCACAGTCACATCGTAAGCTTGTTGAGCGGCTCAAGAATAGCTTCAATTTCAGCACCACGCAGAACAGGGTCTTCGCGGCAGAGTGTCTTCGCCTCGATTTTCACGAGAACCATCTGCACTGTCCGCCCGGCGTCGACGGCGAGCTGCGGCTTGTAATGCCCTCTGCACAGCATTCTGCTGAGCCCGATGATGCCTGGTTGTAGCCGCGCACGTAGCTCTACGATTCGCTTCTTCAGCAGCGGTTCGTACCTTGCCAGGAGACGTCATAACGGGTACCGAAGAGGTACCCAGAATACGTAGCGCAGATCTAACATCGGTATAGTGTTGATCGTGCGCCTCCTCTGAATCGCATCTGTTGTCTGCGCTTGCGCACACTGCGGTTGCAGGCACTTTAACTAGATGGCGCCACCATACTGGCGGAGGCTTCGGTCGCCTGCGCCTGCGCGCCGCGCGTTTAAAGGGAATATTTCTGCTGCTTGACAGCAAGCGTTTGCGTGGCTCAGTGGTAAAGTATCCGACTCTCACGCAGCGGGCCTAGGGTTCGATCCCGGCGGAGAGCGGGTACTTTTTTCCGCATTGCCGGCGATAGCGACAAGGGCCAAACGCCGGCTGGCGGCATCATCGCTACAGAAACAGGTACTAGAATGAGCCCATAACAGCTTACGCTGTAAAACAACTGTCCGCAGGTGTCGCATTAGGGGCGTCCGATGCTCTCACCATTGATCTTCCGCGGAGTCGTTTTCCCATCCACTTTCTGGGGTATTTAAGTTCTTACAACTAGAACTAGGGAGTGTTAGCCAGCGCCACCACCCACCGCCCCATGGTCTGTGAGTGGTGGCGCTGGCTAACACTCCCTAGTTGGTTCTAGTGTTAAAAACATAAATACCTCCGCAGGAAACAGTGAGTTGCAGCCTTGACAAGTTCGTTCGTGACGTTCTTTTCTACAGAAAACATTGGGACAGCCTCGTGTTTAAAACTCGCAACGTGCATCCTTTCGTCCGCACTAGTTTGAAGAGCAACCACCGTTCCTGCCACTTCATGGCGCTTGAACAGCACACACTTGTATAAGGAGCCGAACGTGTGGACTACGATCAGTGTTCACGAGCTACGGCGCATGCAGACGTCGTCCGGAATGCAACAGTGAAGCTCTTGCACCATAACTATGCAAAAAGTTACCGGACAGCAAACTTTTCTATGAAGTTGCCAAGGGTTACAAAGTAATCTTGAGACAATGGACTAACTGCGTGCACCTACAACTCTCTCGGGGGAAGGGGGGAGTTTGTAACGAACCACAAAAGGACGGCGCGGTGCAATAGTTGGGAATGAGAAAAGCAAAGATTAAAGGCAGTGTTCAGGTGACCATGTTTGTTTCCGTCCGCAACCTTCTGCTCGCGTCACGTCCATACAGACATATATATATATATATATATATATATATATATACACACATATATATATATATATATATATATATATATATATATGGGAGGGAGGTGTTAGGCGAAGCAGGAGGGAAAAAGAATTCGGTGTCGAAGACGGAGGAGGCAGATCGTCCATACACGACGAAGAAAGGGCTGTAACCGGTAGTTCGTTGTATCGCAGTATTATAAGCGAATGTAGCAAAAGAAGGATGTTGTCCCAGTTTGCTGTGGTCAGGACGCAAGTACATAGAAATCATGTCAGAGAGCGTTCGGTGGAAGCATTCAGTAAGGCCGTTGGTTCGCCGGTGATATGTAGAAGTGGTTTTATGCTTCGTATTAGTCTCCCGTAAGACTTCCCCACCTGCGTACAGTTGTTTGTTCATCCGTCTTCATTTTCCATAAATTTATAATTTCTTTAATTCAATTAGTAAGTACAAGTAATTTACCTTATGTTGTTCTTGGTGTGCAATGTTTGTTGGCTTCTTATGATATGATTAATAAAAATCGGGCCCCTCGGTTCCCCTTCTTCTCGCTCATATATATATATATATATATATATATATACTTTTCATGCTTTAACATCACATTATTATTATTGTATTTGCAGTTTCTTGCTTCTTTTGTCGACATTGGTTTTTCTGGCGTTTTTTTTCTCATTTCTTTGTTTCATACGGTCAGATCTTTGTGCTCCTCCAAACTGAGTATGACCCCTGCCTTTTTTAACACGTTCAACTCAAAATGACTTGCGTGCTCGTCAATGGTGTATGTAAAAGCACGCGTAACGGGGATTGTGTCAAAGACCTGTCCACTGCCAATGATGAAGGGAATGTGCCGTGAAGAACCCTGTTACCGACAAGTAATCTCTTTGGCCATCGGCTCTCTCAATAGTTTTTTCTTCTTTCTTTCTTCCTCTCTCTTTTCATTCTTTTTTGCGTGTTATTTTTCTACCTGATGAGATAAAGAGACTTGCGAGAATTTCCTGCATCCCTAGAAAATGGTCGCGCCACCGACTGAAACTGTTGGGTAAATAAACGAAGCTAACCGCGAAGTTGTGCTTCTCTCTCTCTCTCTCTATATATATATATATATATATATATATATACAATTAGGTTGCTTTTAGTATTTTATAAAATATTCTCCAAGATAATTTCCAATACCAATAGAATGAGGGCAACACTTGACTTCAGCCAAGCAACAGAACAGGCTGGCTTCAGTAGGGGATATTCTACCATGGATCATTTCCATATCATCAATCAGGTAATCGAGAAATCTGCGGAGTACAATCAACATCTCTATATGGCTTTCATAGATTATGAAGAGGCATTTTATTCAGTAGAGATACCGGCAGTCATAGATGCATTGTGTAATCGAGGAGTAAATGAGGCATACGTGAATATCTTGGCAAAATATCTACAAGGATTGCACCGCAACCTTGGGTTCTCCACAAGAAAAGTAGAAAGTTACCTATCAAGAAAGGGGTGAGGCAAGGGAACACAATCTCTCCAATGCTATTCACAGCATGCTTAGAAGATGTATTCAAGATTTAAGACTGGAAAGGCTTAGGACTGAGATCAACGGCGAATATCTCAGCCACCTTCGGTATGCAGATGGCAATGTCATATTCAGCAACAATGGGGACGAATTACAGCAAATGGTGGAGGATTTTAAACCAGAAAGTGTAAGAGTGGGGTTGGAGATTAATATGCAGAAGACAAACATAATGTTCAATAGCCTGGAAAGGGAAGAGGAATTCAGTATCGCCAGTCAGCTTCTAGTAGTCTGTAAATGAGTACGTTTATCTAGGTAAAATTATTAACAGGGGACCCTGATCATGAGAAAGAAATATACAGAAGAATAAACTTGGGTTGGTGTGCATACGGCAGGCATTGCGAAATCCTCACTGGGAGCTTACCACTGTAGTTGAAAAGAAAAGTGTACAATCATAGCATTCTACCAGTGCTAACATATATGGGTCAGATACTTGTAGGTTAACAAAGGACCTCGAGAACAAGTTAAGGAGCGCACAAAGAGCGATAGCACGAAAAATGTTAGGCCTAACGTTAAGAGACGGGAAGAGAGCGCTGTGGATCAGAGAACAGACGGGGATAGCCGATATTCTAATTGACACTAAGTGGAAGAAGTGGAGCTGGGCAGGCCATGCAATGAGTAGGATGGATAACCGGTGGACCGTTAGAGTTACAGAATGGATACCAAGAGAAGGGAAGTGCAGTCGAGGTCGGCAGAAAACTAGGTGGGGTGATGAAGTTAGGAAATTTGCAGGTGCAAGTTGGAATCAGCAAGCGCAAGAAAGAGATGATTGGAGATCACAGGGAGAGGCTTTCGTCCTGCAGTGGACATGTGTAGTGAGATGATTGCGGACCGTCACGTTTGTTTACGTGCGGTGCAGTGAAGGATGGAGCCGTAGACGTTTAAGTTTGAAGATAACATATATTAGAACTAAGCACTGTAAAATACTATACAAACAGCATGGCGCACACATGACACAGTGACTAAAGTACATATAACCCATGCATGCGAAGTCCCTACGCTACAAGGTTCTTGCTCACGTCCTCGTCGTCTTCAGTAGAAGGAGACTGTGACGGGACGAGTTGGTCGCTGAGCAAGACGTAGTGGGTCGACTTGCCGCGATGCTGGGTTAGCGGTGGCGGCGGCTCGAACGTTGAGGAACGGCATGAGATCAGACGACCAGGAACAGTACTAGCCGGGAACAGTCTCGCGGGCACGTAGTCGCCGCACTGGTCAGGAGGTTGCCCAGCGGTTCACCCAAGCAGCCCTCTCGAACCCTGGCTCTTCGAACGCCGTCTCCAACCCTCTGCTGCGCTCGTGCCTTCTACCTCTTCTTTTTTTTTCTCCGCCGCGCCACCTCGTGCTCTCTTTCCGCGACGCGCCGCACATGTAGTCAATGTCGTCGCGTCGTCGTCGTTTCACCACACTACCCCTCACCCAAGAAAGTTGTTTATCTTTAACCAACTTTGCTCTGAGGAGTGGGCTTGCAGTAGGAGCACTGGTTTCACTAGCACTTATCGCACACACTTGAAAGTACACAGACTGTTCGCACTGTTCATACATTTCTAAAGCACACGCACACGATACACAAAAGCAGTAACATCAACACATACATAAACAATTATAGTCGGTGTCATTTTGGGGACTACGAGACTCTGCTGAGGTAGTCGGCGCCAATGTTATCCCTGCCTTTGATATACTCGACAGTGAAGTCATACTCCATGGCTAGCAAACTCCAGCGGAGCACTCTGTTGTTTATATGCTTAGCGGAGTTAATGTAGGAAAGTGGTTCGTGGTCTGTTAGCGAAACGAAATGCTTTCCGTAGAGGAACACGTGGAACTTTTGAATGGCCCATACAAGGGCGAGGCCTTCCCGTTCTATGGTGGAGTAGCGTGCCTCCCTGGGTTGTAGCTTCCGGCTTGCATATGCAACCGGGTTTAAGACCCCGTCATGGCGTTGTAGGAGGACAGCTCCCAGGCTTGTTGATGAGGCGTCTGTCCGAAGTACAAACGGCTGCTCTAAATCTGGGGACCGTAGAATTGGCTGCGCAGAAGGCAAGTGTCGAAGTTTGTTCGAAGGCTTCCTGATGGCACGTCTCCCATGCGAGTTTGTTTGGTGCCCGCTTGCGAGTCAGGTCTGTGAGGGGTGCAGACACTTCGGAATAATTTGGCACAAAGTCTCGGTAATAACCGCTAAGGCCTAGAAATGAGCGGACCTCCTTTTTAGTGGTCGGCCTCGTGGCGGCTTCTATTTTCTCGAGTGTCTCCGTCTGTGACGTAAGGCACCATGGCCTACAATATGTCCTAGAAACTTCACAGAAATGAATCCAACTTCACGTTTTGAGGGTTTGATGGTCAGGCCAGCATTCTTCACTTGTTGGAAAAAACGCCGAAGCGTATAAATATGTTGCTCCCATGTTTCTGTGGCAATCAGAACGTCGTCAAAATAGTGATAAATATTGGGGATGTCGTGTACTACCTTCCTCATCAGCCGTGTGAAGACAGCTGGCGCGGTCTTGATGCATGAATGGCATGAATCGGAACTGGTACAGGCCTGATGCTGACTGGAAGGCGGTCATCTGTTTGCTCTCTGGTTGCATTGGTACCTGGCAATACCCTTTCGTGAAATCAAACTTCGAAAAGTAGCGACTGTTTCCTAGCTTGGCGAACATCATGTCAACCCGTGGAATCGGTTCATTGTCCGTAATGAGCGCTCGATTTAGTTGTCTGAAATCGATGCAGAGACGCATGCTACCGTCTTTCTTCTTAACTACCACCACCGGCGACTGGTATGGTGAGTGCGAAGGTTCAATGATGCCTTGCTTCAGCATTTCCTGTATTTACTCTTCGATGGCCTTTTCAACTGCAAAAGGTACCGGATATTGGCGTACGTGCACTGGCGCTTCCGTGGTCAGTCTTAGTTGGCATTCTACAAGATGCGTCTTGCCAGGAACATCCGAGAATATGTCTTGGAATGCACGCATCGTATCCTTTGCTTGGTCGCCTTGCTCTACTGGTAAGTCTGTGGCAATCTTTACGTTCTCGTACGTTTCTTTCTGCTTGAGTACAAGAAATGGAGGGTCACTATTTCCAACACCTTCGCGAGTGTTGACCGCGGCAGCAGCTTGGTGTTTTGTCGGCGGCAACGACTCCCGCTCCTCGTATTTTTTAAGGAGATTGATGTGGAAGCTACCTTCTCGTGTGCCTAAGTCTACGACAAAGTCGATGTCGCTTCTCTTGTCAATAATAGTAAATGGTCCCTTCCAGGTCAGTATTAGTTTGTTGTTGTCGGACGGGAGCAGAAGTAATAATTTGTCTCCCACGGCAAGGTGTCGAACCTTCGCCTTCCGGTCATAATATTCCTTCTGGGTCGCCTTTGACCTTCGAAGTGCCTCATGGGCAAGTTCGCACGTTCGGTGTTCTTGCAGCTCCACAACGTAGCCGTACGTTGTTTTTGTCTCGTCATGCAGTTGGCTTCCCGACCACAGCTCCTTGAGGATTGCCATCGGTCCTCGTACCTAGCGTCCATATAGCAGATCAAAGGGCGAGAAACCCAAGCTTGCCTCTGGGACTTCCCTGTAGGCAAATAACAGTGGGGCTAAGTATCGGTCCCAATCTTTCAGGCCTTCTTGGCACATCTTCCGGATCATTTGCTTCAACGTACCGTTAAAGCACTCCACTAGACCATTCGCCATTGGATGGTAAGGCGTGGTTGGTAGCTGTTTAAAAGACAGCAGACGGCTTAACTCTTTCATGAGCTGCGATGTGAATTGTGCACCTCGGTCGGTTACTATTTCTCGTGGAATTCCGATCATGGAAAACATCTCAAGCAATGCCTCGGCAATTCTTTCAGTGGTGATGCTTGGCAACGCAACCGCGTCTGGATAACGGGTTGCAAAGTCCACCATAGTTAGGACATATCGATTACTACTGGCCGATATGGGTGACAGAGGTCCAATGATATCGATAGCGACACGCTGAAAAGGCGTATTGATTATCGGCGCGTTTCTCAGAGGCACACGTCCTACAAGATGTTTTGGGACGGTCCTCTGACAAATGTCGCAGGACTTCACAAACCGCGTGACTTCTGCTTGCACACCAGGCCAGTAGAATTCTTCCGAAATCCTATCCGCCGTCCTCTTTGTCCCTTGGTGTCCGGACAGTATGCCTTCGTGTGCGACCTTCAGGACGGATGCTCGAAGGTCCTTCGGAATAACCAGCTGTTCCACTTCTCTCTGTGTCGCAGACTTGTACCGCCGGTAGAGAAGGTCATTGATGATGACGAATATGGCAGTGGTTGATCGTGTCGTTTTAGTCTTGCCAACGTCCGCGAAGCAATCACTGAGGCTTCGGTCGTCTTTTTGCATTTTCGCGAATCTTTCGGGACCAACGTCCAACGGGCTTGGCATGACTACTGGCAGCTTTGGTGATTCTTTGGCACCGGACCGTGATACAGCAGCCACATCATCATCGCAAACAGTTTCGATGTTGTCTTTGCAATGTAGACAGCCATCAGTACGTTTTTCAGGCTTTAGCGCGGCTTCTCTTCCAGGCAACTCGAGAGAGGGGCAGACGCCGTTGATATTGCCCAACACCACATCATACAGTGGCCGCTCCATGCATATGACAAGTACCGTGCCCTTGTAGAACGAGACAGTCGATATCAACTTCTGCTTCTTGAAGCTGTTGAGCGGAACTGTCCAATAAATAAACAGTCCGCGTTTTCCCAGTAAGTTTCTCGGCTGGAACAAGTGCGCGTTTTACAATGACAGTGTCGCAACCCGAATCTCTGAGCCCGGTCACAGGTTGACCTTCCAGATAACCTTGCGCTGTCGGCATTCGTTCTGTTCGGCGTTTCGGACCGACGGGACTTTCCGCACCCGACCCAATTTGGTCACATCTGGTGTCTTCAATGTCTGTTGCAATTTGGCATTGTTCGCGCAGGGGTGCTTTCTTGCGTTGTTTGGCCACGTTCATAACTGAAACACAAAGCCTCGTTGCGGTCCTTCGTGTCTTTAGTAAAGATCTGTGGCTTCTTTCCTTTCACATTGTTCACGTGCCTACTCCCTGTGGCTCCAGACCAGCAATCAGACGGCTTGTGGCCTCGTTTATTGCATATGAAGCAATGGGGCTTTCCTTGAGCGCTCGTTGGCTCTTTTGGCACCAGTCCCGCTCTTCACATACGCGTTCTCTTTCTGCCTCTAGCCAGGTGAGTCAGGCCTTGGGCTTCGAGATAATAATCCGCTGTTGCGGCCAAATTGCTCAAATCTTTACAACCTCGCTCCTTCAAAAATACCGCGAGCATCGACGCAAAATTATTCCGAGATGACCCTGTCTCTCAAGGCGTCATATGCCCTTTCGGTTTTGGCCAGTTGGTGCCAATGGTGAAAATAACCAAGCAATCTGCCTGCAAATTGCCGTCCTGTTTCGCCATTTTCGGGTTTGGCCTCTCGGAACTTGATTCGGTAACCCTCTTCGGTATACCGGAACCTCTGAAGTAATGTTGACTTCAGCGTTGCAAAGTCAGTCGCATCTTCCGCAGACATGCGCCCGACAACAGTGAGAGCCTCCCCTGTTAGGCACAAACTCAGGGATAGACCCCACATATCACGAGGCCATCCTTGGTCAGTGGCTACTCGCTCGAACCTTTGAATATAAGCGTCGAGTTCATCCCGGGATTCATGGAAAGCTGAAAACCTTGACTGCTCGCGCTGCGTTCGCTTGGTTCAGCGGTGCCTGCTTGACTAGGTTGTTACGACTCTTGCACGCGTAGCCTTCGCTCAAGTGACTGGCGTTCTCCGGCTTGCCGCCCTAACTCTCTGTCGGGATCCTCCTTAGCAGCTTCACGCTGTAGCGTATATCTCTCGCTTTCTCTCTCGCGCTCCTTCTCTATCCACTGCTGCAGTGCCTTTCTGACAGTCCTAACTCTTTACCAAGACCTATCAGCTTTTCGGCATCCATCTTCAACCACCGCACATAAACAAAGTGAGACTATCAAGAGGTGTTAACGAGAGTTTTGTCCTGTCGCGGACGCCAGAAATGTAGTGAGATGATTGCGGACCGTCACGTTTGTTGACGTGCGGTGCGGTGAAGGATGGAGGCGTAGACGTTTAAGTTTGAAGATAACATATATTAGAACTAAGCACTCTGTAAAATACTATACAAACATCATGACGCACACATGACACAGTGACTAAAGTACATATAACCCATGCATGCGAAGTCCCTACGCTACAAGGTTCTTGCTCACGTCCTCGTCGTCTTCAGTAGAAGGAGACCGTGACGGGACGAGTTGGTCGCTGAACAAGACGTAGTGGGTCGACTTGCCGCGATGCTGGGTTAGCGGTGGCGGCGGCTCGAACGTTGACGAACGGCATGAGATCAGACGACCAGGAACAGTACTAGCCGGGAACAGTCTCGCGGGCACGTAGTCGCCGCACTGGTCACCGACATCCGCAGGAGCGCAACTGGTCAGGAGGTTGCCCAGCGGTTCACCCGAGCAACCCTCTCGAACCCTGGCTCTTCGAACGCCGTCTCCAACCCTCTGCTGCGCTCGGTGCCTTCTACCTCTTCTTTTTTTTCTCCGCCGCGCCACCTCGTGCTCTCTCTCTTCTTTCCGCGACGCGCCGCACATGTAGTCAATGTCGTCGTCGTCGTCGTTTCACCACAACCTGTATGCTGCTGCTGATGTTGATATATATACGAAAGGTGGGGTGCTGCCATCACCGTTGGCCATCACCATAATGAAGGCCGTTCTGGGGCATGCGGCCGTACGGTTAGCTGCACGGTTAGCTGGAAAGCAGCCGCGCCACTTTGTACCAGGCCCCAGGTTGGCCGCCAAATTTGACTCATGGCCATGGCTTTCTGAGACAGGCGGCCGGCTGAGACCATTGGCGGTGAATACACGTTTTATTTACTTTCCTCGATTAATACTTTAATGGCATCATTTTGGTTTGGTTTTGTCCACTCTATCCTGTCACATTGACTCTGTGAGTGCGGTATTTGATTTTTAGCTTCCTCTTCTGGCTTATGTTCCAGCTGTCTCACCCCTTAGCTTTTGATAACCAGTTTTCTGTTAACCCTCGAAATAAAAAGATGGAAACACCTAACCGGTTACTAAATACACATTCAGAATGTAGGCTGGCTATATACGGCCTTTAATAACATTTTTATCAGATAAACAGAAGTGCTTACAATCAAGATGTACTTGAATTTGAGGTGGGCTTTTGCTGAGCTTGCTATTACAACCAACAGATGAATATAGCTTGTCTTGGCCTGTCTAATATACAAAGTAGGCAAATAAGGCATGTCCTGTCAATATTTGCTCCTGCCTAACATTCATTGAAACACCGTAATGTTGACTGGCCTTATTCCGGCTGATATGCAAGTTGCCTGTGACTGCAGGGCAAAAAATATTCACCGAAGATATAGATTCTCCATAATGCGAAATTTGAGTGCCGCTCTTCAGGTGTTTTGAATTCCACTCGTTGCGTCGCTCATTGTTCCTAAATAAAGGAAGCGCGTTTACGGGAACGTGTGCCTCGCGCGGAGCTCATTCTCAAGCGGCGGTGGCGCGGGAAAAGTAGCGCATGCGCAGTGGGTCCCAAGCACACGCCAGTGCTTTGTTCCCATATATGGTGTCGGTGGTAATTAGAGATCACAGGGAGAGGCCTTAGTCCTGCAGTGGACATAAATTTAGGCTGATGATGATGATGGTGATGATGGTATCGGTGGAGGCGCTGCTGCATGGCTTAATAATGACGTCATCGGCGCACTATGGCGCATGTTACTCTGTTGCCATCTCGTAGTCTGCACGACACTCTGCTTTCCTCCCCACTCTTTCGCCATACTCTCCTCCTCCGCTTTCTGCCTGTTGTTTTTCATCCTCCGCTGGCTCTGTGTTCGCTCTTTCATCCTTCGCTGTTCTCGTTCACTCTGTTCGTCGAGGGACGGCGACGCTAAACGCAAGTACGGGCGCCTAACATCAGCGCTCTAAAGAAACGTTATATAAACGCACTTGGAAATTATTAAGCAACCTGTTCGCTTCCACGTTTTTTTAAACAGGTAGAACTCGTAATTTATAGTGGTGTCCTGAAATTTCTGTTAAATATTCAGTATCAACAGACTGCCAATACGAATTCATTGTGCGATGGTCTACACAAGTCGCTGTACTCATAACAAATAGACCTGAGAAAATATTGAAATACAGCTCCTAACTGTTGGTACCTTTATAAGTTTGAATACTGCATTCGTAGCTATAAATTATAGTACCATTTTTGCTAAACTCGAGCGCCATGGTTTCCATGGTCACGCTCTCAACTTATTAACACGAAAGTGTTTTATGCCGGGGTCCACCAAGACTTCACTGACGTATTTCCGTCACGGAAATACGTCATAGAACATAATACAAAGAAAGAAACCAGAAGAAAAAGTTCCACAAACATGCAAAATTTGGAAATCGAACCCACGACCTCTCAGTCCGCGACGATAGATCGCCGAGCGTTTAACCCATTGCGCCACAAACGCATTTGCAGAGAGCTACACAGACGCGCCTTATATATCTAACACTCCTCCGTGTACCCGCGCTCTTGCTCGGGGCGGTGCCGCCGCCTACGAGCAGAAAAGAGAAGTACTGCATTATGACACTAACGCGCACCGACAGTGAACGCTTCGGTGGTCTCAGCACTACGACGCCTCGATGCCAGCATTCGAAGGGACGCTGGCATCAAGAAGCACTACCAACGCCACCTAGGTGGCGTTCACCGTACTCAGCACAGCGGAGCGTGGCCTCCGCAATTAGCTCTGAAAATGTTTCTGAAGTTGATCGCGGAGGCTGCAATTACGACGCGCTGTACGCGCTGATTTGACTCGGTGACGATTCAGTTACGTGCTTTGTCTTGCGCGTTGTATTAGTGTGTCAGTTACGTGCTTCGTCTTTCGCGTTGTGCTAGCCTGTGCAGCGTAGTGCAGCTTCCATATGCACGAAGGTTGCTCATGGTCATCGACGTTGGTAGTCGTGATGGAGGAGACGTGCCACCAGGCGTCAGCGTGGGTGCATCAACGCCTAAGGGCGCTTTAGCCACAAAACACCAATAGACATTATATATCAATGTGCAATAAACATTACACTACTTCTGTGAAGACACGTTTCACTTTCGTGTTCTATACCGATTCCTATATAAGAGGGATCAACCACATTTTTTAAGTAATATCTATGTTTCAGTGAACAATACGCAGTAATAAACTACTGTACGTCGGACCCTTCATCATTTTTCTAGCAATCACATGCGCAGCATCCCCCCTCAGGGCCCCTGCTCTTCCATTTTTACTTCAAGGACATTGTAAAACTTAATACGCTGACAAAATTTGTATATACGGTGATAAAAGTACCAATGAAAACGCTAATAAAGCATATTGCATAGACTGTGACCTTGAATTTGGTCACTACAAACAACGACAAAAAATTTAACCGATTGTTTTCCTCCTAGAAGTTAAAAACATGAAAACCCCCGCACGCCTTATTTTTTTCGCAATGTTGCGATTGAGAAAATTAAGAAGTTTTGCTTCTTTGACATTATGAAGGCGTCAACCATGCAATGGAATGCACATTTTACTGGCATATGCGATAAGATATCTTGGGTTCTCGTAGGAAACTCCCGCAACAAACATAAAATGCCTACTCACACTTAACGGTCCTTGTGTTAGTACTTTTTCTACTACCGAAATTACTGTCTTATGGCTTGGAGTCATAGAGAAAAACGTGTTGCTAGTTACTGTTAACGCTTCTTATGATTTGCTTGAAACACAACATAATACCTGCCAACTGTTCCTTTGATTAAGACTTTGCCTTCTTTTGTAAAAGACAAATAATATTGACACATCTGATCAAGATGCAACATTTCAATGTGACAAAATTGCGTATTGAGTTAAGAAACCTCATACGTTTATAATAGCGAAGTGTCGTGCAAAAGATAGCTTTATGGTGCCTAAAAAAGCCGGCACATCCCACGTCCAGTGGGAATCGATGTTAAGCGAAGCATAGTGCGGGGAGCCGACCAAGTTAACGGAACTACCATGAGAGCACCAAGACGTAGGTGGCTGTTTCATGACCTACATGACACGCCTGTTCATGTCATGACCTATCATTTATGTTAGAACCTATTTCAGTGGTATTTGAGTGTTAATCTCTTTTCGCTGAGTAATTGTCATTTTTGCGAAGTCATGCTCATGACTATGACTTCTACCATCATCCTTTTACTGTTTCTTTCACTTAGTACCCAGGTCTGAACTCATTTCAGTGGTTTGTGAGTGTTAATCGTTTTCTGCTGAGTCACGGTCATTTTTGCCGAGTCTTGCCCATGACTATGACATTTACCATAATCCTTTAGTGTTTCCTTCACTTAGTGTCCATGTCCGAACCCATTTCAGTGGTCTTTAAGTGGTAATCTTTTTTTGGTGAGTAATTGTTATTTTTGCTTTGTCATGCTCGTGACTATGCCTTGTTCATCGTCCTTTAGTTTTTCCTTCAGTTAGTGCTCCCGGCGGAACCAACTTCATAGGTTTTTGAGTGTTAATAATTTTTCACTGAGTCATGCTCATGACTATGATTTTTACCATCATCCTTTAGCATTTCCTGGACGTAGTGCCCATGTCCGAACCCATTTCAGTCGTTTTTGAGTGTTAATCATTTTTGCAGAGTAATTGTCGTTTTTGTGTAGTCATGCTCATGACTATGACATCTGCCTTCATCCTTTAGTGTTTCCTTGACTTAGTACCCACGTCCTAACCCATTTCACCGATTTTTGAGTGAATCTTTTTTTGCTGAGTCATTGTCATTTTGGATTAGTCATGCTCATGAATATGATTTCTACCATCATCCTTTATTGTTTCCTTCACTTAGTACCCACGTCCACACCCATTTCAGCGTTTTTTGAGTGTTAATATTTTTTCGTGGAGTCATTGTCATTTTTGATAGGTCATGCTGATGACTATGACTTCTATCATCATCCCTTAGTGTTTCCTTAACTTAGTACCCAGGTATGAACCCATTTCCGTGGTTTGTGAGTGTTAATCGTTTTCTGCTGAGTCACGGTCATTTTTGCTGAGTCATGCTCATGACTATGAAATTTAGCATAATCCTTTAGTGTTTCCTTCACTTAGTGTCCATGTCCGAACCCATTTCAGTGGTCTTTAAGTAGTAATTATTTTTTCGCTCAGTACTTGTTATTTTGCTTTATCATGCTCGTGACTATGACTTCTTCATCATCCTTTAGTTTTTCCTTCAGTAAGTGCCCACGTCCGAACCAACTTCTTAGGTTTTTGAGTGTTAATCATTTTTTGCTGAGTCATGCTCATGACTATGACTTCTACCATCATCCCTTAGTGTTTCCTTAACTTAGTACCCACGTCCGAACCCATTTCAGTTAGATACGAAGTTAACAAAACGACCATGTTAGAGCAGCAAGACTTGGGCGGCTGTTTCATGACCTACATGACACACGTCATGATATTCATGTCATGACCTATCAGTTATGTTCGTCATACACTCTTGTCATACTATGGCAATTTTTGGTGCCTACCAAGTTAACGAAGTGAGCAGGAGAGCACCAAGACGTAGGCGGCTAGATAGATAGATACGGTGAAAGGGGCAAATGTTCGCCAAAGAATGCTTCGCATTTAATATAATTGCCAAAGGTGGTAAATATTTTGAATTCTGAGCACCTAAAAACTATTTTATTTTATGTAATTCGCGAGTGCTTCCGTAAATGTGGTCTCTTCTATGGTTTAGTGATTCCCTTATATTATTGCGTACTATTCCAAATAATTCTACCTCTGCTCCACTGCAAACTGAACCTGGCAACGTTCAACACGCGCACCCTCTGGAGTGAGGCTAGCGTAGCAGGACTATTTGAAGAATTATCAGGCATTGCCTGGGATATTATTGGCCTTAGTGAGGTTAGAAGAACTGGTAGGGCTTACACAGTGCTGACTAACGGCCACGTTCTCTGCTACAGAGGTCTTCCAGACAAGAGAGAATCCGGGGTAGGATTTCTAGTCCATAACAACATAGCGGGCAACATTGATGAATTCTACAGCATTGATGACAGAGTAGCAGTCGTCGTATTAAAGCTGAATAGGAGGTACAAAATGAAGGTAGTACAAGCCTACGCCCCAACCTCTAGTCACGATGATGAAGAAATAGAACAGTTTTATGAAGATGTTGAATTAACAATGAGAAAGGTGCAAACTCATCAGTATACTGTAGTCATGGGCGACTTCCATGCAAAAGTGGGGAAAAAGCAGGTCGGTGAGCAAGCAATTGGCAAGTATATGCGGCATCGATTCTAGGAATGCAAGAGGAGAGATGTTAGTAGAATTCGCGGAAAGGAATAGGCTCCGAATAATGAATAGCTTCTCCAGGAAGCGCAGCAACAGGAAGTGGACCTGGAAAAGCCCTAATGGAGAAACAAGGAATGAAATAGATTTCATACTCTCTGTCCATCCAAGCATAGTGCAGGATATGGAAGTGTTAGGTAAGCTAAAGTGCAGTGACCATAGGTTAGTTAGGTCTAGGATTTCTCTCAATTTTAAGAGAGAAAGAGTGAAATTAGTCAAGAAGAAACAGGCCAACCTAGAAGCAGCAAGGGTAAAAGCAGGCCAATTCAGGCTGATGCTCGCAAACAAATATGCAGCTTTAGAAAATGAAGATAAAGACAACACAGAGGTAATGAATGAAACCGTAACTAGGTTGATCTCAGAAGCAGCAATTGAAGTGGGAGGTAAGGCACCAAGGCAACCAGTAGGTAAGCTCTCCCAAGAAACAAAGGACCTAATAAAGAAACAACAGAACATGAAAGAGTCCAACTCAAGAGATCAGATAGAATTCGCTGAACTGTCAAAACTGATCAACAAGAAGAAAGTAAGGGATGTTCGAAATTATAACGTGGGAAAGATTGAGGAAGCCGTAAAATAGGGACGCAGCATTAAATCAGTAGGAAGAAAGCTTGGCATAGGACGAGGCAAGATGTATGCACTGAAAGATAAGCATGGTAATATCATCAGCAATTTCGATGACCTAGTAAAAGCAGCGGAAGAATTCTATACTGACCGGTACAGTGCCCAAAACAGCCAAGCTACTTTCATTCGAAATACTGATGAACCGGATGCAGAGGCTCCTTCTATAATGTGGTAGGGGGATGGCAATTTAATGTTTGTGATCGGTGTGCGGGGCCGATATTTGAAGTGCGCGGGCTTTTTGGTGATTGTGCTGGGCTTGCGTGGCCGAAAAGCGCGGGAGTCAGCGTCGCTGGTGCGCCTGGTCGGTGCGCGTGCCGGGAGAGACCATCTGAAAGGACGGGGTAGCCAAGCTCACAGAACGGGCAGTGCAGCGAGATAGAGCGGACCGAGCGCCGGCCCACGTCCCGGCATCCCGGTCCTGTACTGCAAACCGGGCACCGCCCCGGCTTCTACCATCATCGCGCGTGCTGCTAAGCTGAGCCATGTTTCGGCTCGCACGACCGCTGCCGTGCGGCCAGGCTCGGGCTACGTCCCAGAGCCCTGTTCCTGTTCTCCAAACCGGGCGTCATCCCTGCTTTCACCCCACTGCTGTGCTGGGCTTCGTCCTGGCTTGTAACCCAGCACTGTGATGCCGAGCTCGGGCTACGACCCAGAGCTAACGCTCCGGAACCGGCATACGTCCTGGTGCCACCCTGAACTTCAACCGCCGCTCGTACCCACCGCCTTCAAAGCCAAGTCCGCCGAGCCGTCGCCACGAGGCCGGACTCCTGATTAGCACTGTGAGTTCTCGAGCGTGACTGTTACCCAAGTTTATCTGTATAGTGTTTGTTGCCGTATTCGTCCCATGTACCGTTTCGTGTCATAAAGACGCCTCTTTGTGTCTCTGGGTGCATTCTTGTGCGTCTTTCTGCCCTGCGCCCCCACAGTTGCCCACATATAACTAGCGATGAAGTTAGAAGGACCTTGAAAGACATGACCAGGGGAAAAGCTGCTGGAGAAGATGGAATAACAGTAGATTTAGTCAAAGATGGAGGAGATATCATGCTAGAAAAGCTTGCCGCCCTTTATACGCAATGCCTCACAACTTCAAGTGTACCAGAGAGCTGGAAGAATGCCAACATTATAATAATCCATAAGAAGGGAGACGTTAAAGAATTGAAGAATTATAGATCCATTACCTTGCTTTCAGTATTGTATAAAATATTCACCAAGATAATTTCCAATACAATCACGGTAACACTTGACTTCAGCCAACCAAGGGAACAGGCTGGCTTCAGGAAGGGATATTCTACGATTGATCATATCCATGTCATCAATCAAATAATCGAGAAATCTGCGGAGTATAATCAACCTCTCTATATGGCTTTGATAGATTATGAAAATGCATTTGATTCAGTAGAGATACCAGCAGTCATAGAGGCATTGCGTAATCAAGGGGTGCAGGAGGCATACGTGAATATCCTAGCAAATATCTACAAGGATTCTACAGCTACCTTGGTTCTCCACAAGAAGAGTAGAAAGTTACCTATCAAGAAAGGGGTCAGGCAAGGAGACACAATCTCTCCAATGCTATTCACTGCATCCTTAGAAGAAGTATTCAAGCTCTTATACTGGGAAGGCTGAGGAGTGAGGATCAACGGGGAATATCTCAGCAACCTTCGGTTTGCAGCTGACATTGTCCCATTGAGCAACAATGGAGACGAATTACAGCAAATGATTGAGGACCTTAACCGAGAAAGTGTAAGAATTGGGTTGGAGATGAATATGCAAAAGACAAAGATAATGTTCAATAGCCTGGCAAGGGAACAAGAATTCAGGATCGCCAGTCAGCCTCTGGAGTCTGTAAAGGATTATGTTTATCTACGTCAATTACTCACAGCGGACCCTGATCACGAGAAAGAAATTCACAGAAGAATAAAATTGGTTTGGAGTGCATACGGCAGGCATTGCCAAATCCTGACTGGGAGCTTACCACTGTCGTTGAAAAGAAAAGTGTACAAGCCTTGCATTCTACCGGTGCTAACATAGGGCAGAAACTTGGAGGTTAACAAAGGAGCTCGAGAACAAGTTAAGGACCGCGAAAAAAGCAATGGAACGAAAAATCTTAGGACTAACGTTAAGAGACAGGAAGGGAGCGGTGTGGATCAGAGAACAAACGGGGTGCCGATATTCTAGTTGACATTTGTTGGAAGAAATGGAGCTGGGCAGGCTTGTAATGCGTAGGATGAATAACGAATGGACCATTAGGGTTACAGAATGGATACCAAGAGAAGGGAAGTGCAGTCGAGGTCGGCAGAAAACCAGATGGGGTGATGAAGTTAGGAAATTTGCAGGCGCAAGTTGGAATACGCTAGCGCAAGACAGGGGTAATTGGAGATCGCAGGGAGAGGCCTTCGTCCTGCAGTGGACATAAAATATAGGCTGATGATGATTTCAAAGAATATTCAACGCCAACGTCATCTGTACCGCAGAATATCTCGGGTCGCGAAGTTGCGAAAGTTGAATTCATCATGCTGCCGTTGCCATGGATGCTGCGCTCGGCAACTCGTTCGCCATTGAGCAAACACTGAAGGGATGACCAATGTGTACCCCCTTGCTCAGGTGCCTGGTAACTAGTAACCTCCACCAAACCGATACAGGTATTACGCGTATGTAAAACAACTGCAATACTATGCACTGTATACAAAGGCATCCAGGAGCAAAGCCGACCGCCAGCTTGTGCTTCGCCACTCCACCGTCCCGTATTATGTGCACTGGAAGTAGGGCTGTCGCATTTATGCCCAAGCACAGAGTAACAATAGGCTGTATCAAAACGTTAATCGCGTGAAATACACGTCACATGCAGTGTTATCAGGTTAAACCACATTGATATTCGGCAGTATTTTTCGCGTTGTCTGAGCATCTAGTTGGAACCTACACTTGAATATAAGTAGTTCATGAGAGTTTATACTGCCTGCTGTATGACTTTATTATGCTTCAGTACTAGCCAAAAATTAAAGTAAAGAGCTCAAAGCGAATAAACAAAGTGTTAGAAAAAGATTGAGCTCTCACTGTAGTCATTCAGCCGGAGGATATACCTTGAACCTCTAATAACCACGCTCAAAATAAGCGGATGTTTCCTGAAACAGAAAACAAATTTGGAATGTAATATTTTATGTCACATTTAACATGTCCTATTCAAAATAATTTATATCCAGAATCAGAAGGTACAAAATGTGCATCAGGTATTGCCATCTACGAGCTACGGCACGGTATACAACGCACAAATGTTTTGGTGATGCCTTTAGAGCAGAATATGGCTACTCCTTTAAACAGTGGTCTTGCGTATTAGAGTTCTCCTCTATTCATAAGTGCTTGAAGTGGACAGAACTGTGAATATCGCGATACTTTAGAATAGCCGTCTTGTTTTATTAAGAAAGTTTATTTTTACATTGTACTCTAGGCGTTAATAGATTTTACGCTGCTCGTGTTTTTTTTCTTTTGTTATAGCCCATGCTTGCCTTGCAAAGTGCGCACAAGGTATTCTGTGACGACTTGAGCTACAACCGCAGGCGAAAGCCATACCCCATATAATGCGCGTCCTTGCATCGCATTGAGGGCGTACATTTCAGATTTCTCGGTGGTACTGGAGTATGTAGAAGATACTACATCGCGGCATTCAGAATATGCAACGTTCTGCACTTTACACTTGTGCTAGTGTATGACTACTGTGTCCTAATCTGTCAGTACAAATGAGAGGTTCATCCCAATAGAACATTTTCGACGGCCCAACGCTCAAATTGAAATCAACGCGAAGCACAACTGTAGTGAAGAGGAACTTAAAGTACTTTAAAGCTAACGGCAATGCATAAGAAATTGCTTGCTTTCATCTCATGCAATGCGTACGTTTGCATACCAGAAGCGTCACAAAATTATTCTCATGCATTTTTATGCTCATCTACTACAAAAGCTAGGGATGTACAATATCAGACGTCTATGCAGAGATGTGACCAGGAAAAAGGTGATGTGTGAAGCTTGAAGAGGGAAGAATGGTGATGACAGATCTGCACACAGAAAATTGGCGGATATCGTGCACAATGGAAACAGGTGGAAGAGCGGCTTTCATAGGCTATTCTCAAGAATAGTGCTCTTTTATAGGGACTATACGGAAGTAGTGACCACACGGCTCACTTGGACACATTTGTAGCGAAACTGCCATGGCTAGCATAAATTTCTGGCATTCGATCATGCACCAACCTCACACGACGACGCCATGAAGAACACAGACCTGTGACAACGCGATGACGACCATTCACTGACGACGGTGACATGTCAATCATGGCTTGAAGACATTGGAATCACATCAGGACAGCAGAAAGAACACAATGGCGTGACCATGAGGCAATAAAACAAATTACATGAGGACAATAGAATGGCGGTACCGATGTGACGACGACGGCATTTGACTTCGGTTCAATGTGTCGGGCGCTCGTACAGCGAGCGCGAGAAGAGAAGACCACGAAATAAAACAGGGCGTTCTGGTGGATGGCAAGCTGCCTGATTCTACACGGAGCCGGAGCCGACGAAAACGCGGCCTAGAACATTCCAGCCTTAAGCACAGTATTCATTGAACCATGCCGTCCTGGGTGCCTCCCACGACTATAGAAGGTCTTCCACGCTTCCCCTTGCCGTGGATCTCTTACCCAGGACACTATCGACCTCTGAGTCACCAAGTGATGCCATCCACGCTCCCCTGGCCATGTTTCCGGTGGCAGTGAGTGGCATGGCGACCACTGCGCCGGGCTGCACGGAAGCCTTGCACGTTGCCTTGGCCATTGGTCCGACTGGCGTGAGAACTACGGCTATTGCCCGAGCGCAGTCAGTCTAGATGGATGTCAATGAAATTGCTTATAATAATAAATATGTGCGTTACGTAAGACCATGAATGGCTCATACCCCTTTGGGCAATGGCTCATGCCACTGTAAACGTGGCTTCCTCATTACGACGACAGAGAGAGAGAGAGAATGAACTTTAATGGAAAGGAAGGCCCAGTGGCCTAAGCGGGGGTCAGGGTCAATGGCGGTGTTTACAAGGAAAAAAAGTTGTCGCAGTTTCACCTGAAAGGCGAAGCATCAATTGCGATAGCAAATTTGTAGAGAGCTATACGGAGTAATGATAGTAGCTTTATCAGCTGTATAAACTGGGACATGCAGCAGCACCGGCAACACGCATAACTGTTGTCGACGCCCTCGGCGTTTTGCCCGCGTTCGCACAAAATGCGTGCGGCGTTGGTGACTGCTGCCGGAGCCTCTGATATAAATAGGCACTTGGTGCCGCAGCTAAACGTCGCCTCCCTTCCCTCCCCTACCCCCCCCCCCCCACGGCCTTTCGTGCGTCAGAAGAAGGCGCGTTTGCTCTACATATATGGTAAAGGAGGAAAGAGACGCCTACTTCTGCAGCCCTTAAGGGAGCACGGCACAGAACACGCGTTTGTTCTCCGCCGTGCGTTCACTCGCCGTGAAAGAGAGAGAGAGAGAATAACATTTTATTGATTGGACAGGAAAGGGGTGTTGGGAGCGGGTGGG
>NC_051162.1:164858829-164924248 GCF_013339745.2 Dermacentor silvarum | reverse complement strand
TTCCGCTCGCAAAAGCTTGCGCACCTCAGGACGACCAAACACCGCCACCAAAGAAGTCTTGAACAAGGACCACGTCGGAAAATCGGTCTCATGGTTGCGGTACCAGAGACTGGCTACAACCGAGAAATAGAAGATCACATTACTGAGCTTTGCGGGGTCATCCCATTTGTTGTGAGCGCTTACGCTCTCATACGTTGTCAACCAGTCCTACACATCCGTTTTGTCCGCGCCGCTGAAGATGGCAGGGTCCCTGTGGCATGGCACACCAGAGCACACAACAGACTGAGGAGGCGCTTGCTGGGATGGGGTAGGTGGCACTTGCTGGTATGCGTCTTGGGGTATGGTTGAGCGTAGGGTACGGGATCGAAGCTGCAGGATTTACGCTGTAGGCAGAAGCACTCTCCACCACGTGTAAAGGCGTTTATTAGACACCAGCCGTTTGGGCCGTCCGTTGTTTGAAGGTCGGAGCTCTCCACACGAGCGACGTTTCTCGAGGAAAGCGCAGGAGGGATCGACCCACTAGAAAGGGCTGGAGAGCGTGACCCGCTATGGCGTTCGTATTTTTCGCTACACCCGTATTATTCACAATCATTTTCAGCACGCTTTTAAGGACTCGCTAAATACGGAATGACAATTGTGCGCCAGTAGTAACTTCAGTACGCACGAAATTGCCGAGTTAGGAACTTATAAATAAAAAAAACTAAGTGGAGATTCAGAAAAAAATGTAAAAATTACTCCGTGATGGCGTGGACGGCTCGTTGTTTCCAAGGCAGGTAATAACGGGGGTCCCGATAAAATACTTTCCTAGGCTAGAGCACAGCTCGCCGCCTCTTTCTAACGTGGTTAACTTCTCCCATGTGAGCCTAACAGGGGATGAACTTCCCGTTTTATCACGGGGCCTAACCTTTTGTCTTGTGACTGACGGATATGACGACTTTCAATTGGCTAAAGATTTGGACAACTTGTGACGCAACATATACCTACGATAATATCTCCACGACCGCCCATCCACTTCTAACACGCCACCAGTTATGCCTTCTGGCAATTATTGGACCCCTCGAAATCAGCTTGATAAATGCCTAGTCAAGTATATTGTCGCCGACCAACATCAAATCCTTAATGCTTATGAAAGCCAAAATTCAATTAAGCCAAATATTTCATTAGAAGAAAGGAAAGCTATCACGTAATTGGCTAAAGGCTGTTATATTGTTATAAAACCAGCGGACAAAGGTGGTGCCGTAGTAATCATGGGCACAACAGACTATATAAGCGAAGCCCAGAGACATATAAATGATCAGACTTTATATAAGACCCGCCGGGGTGGCTCAGTCAGCTAAGGCGTTGCGCTGCTGAGCGCGAGGTAGCGAGATCGAATCCCGGCCGCGGCGGCCGCATTTCGATAGAGGCGAAACGCAAAAAGGGCCCGTGTGCTTGCGTTGTTGTGCACTTGTGCACGTTAAAGAACCCCGGGTGGACAAAATTATTCCGGAGCCCTCCACTACAGCGTGCCTCATTATCAGAACTCGCTTGGGCACGTAAAACTCCAGGAAGAAGAAGAAAGAATACTTTATATATGCGCTTAGACGGTGATCCTACCACAAATTTTAAAGCAATTGTCCAAGATACCAATAAAGGTCTCGTAAAAGCGAAGCCATGAAGCGATAACGCAGTAGCTTCACTCGTCCCACTCAGTCCCATCCCGGGCGGTTTCTACTTGTTTCTTAGGATAGACAAAGAAAACTGTCCCGGAGCCCTATTGTTTCGGGCACACTGTCACGGAGCAACTTTCGCTCTACGTTGATGTAATAACCAGCAGCCTCCCATGTACTTTCTCATCCTATCTTAAATATATGAACCATTGTTTTGTTGGACATCGACGACCTTCTGATATCGGAGAATTCCCTGCTCACTAGATGTGGTTTCGATCTATACAAACATGCCCCATAATGATGGCATTCAGGCAGTTGTTCATGCGTATGACAGATCGTCTGAAGACCTAAAAAGCATTGATGGTGACACACTGTCTACATTATTGAAATAAACTTTACAGCTCAATGATTTGAAATTTGACGGTTCGCATTACCTTCAAATAGGCGGCACATCAATGGGCACTCGCATTGGACCTAATTATGTTAACATTTTATGTCTGTTCTGAAGAATGACTTTCTTCGCAAGCGCGAACTAAAACGTATTTCTTATAAGCGGTTTATAGATTATACTTTACTGTTCTAGCCTTATGGTGGAAATGAACGGTTATCGTCTATAGCCGATTTCAATACGGCCCACTCATCCATTTCTTTTTCGCATGAATAGTCTCTTTCTACGATTAACTTTCTGGACGTTACAGTTTCCCTATCTAACAACAAGCTCGCCACTAAACTTTACAGAATACCAACGGACAGGCATCTTTATCTTCACTTTAAACGTTCTCACGTAAAACACTGGAAAACCAGAATACCATGTAGGCAGGCGCTCCACTTTAAAGAGCTTTGCGCGGAACAGTCAGACTTTTATGAAAACTGTCAACAACTTCACGAAGCTTTAATCCGGCAGGAATACCCCTGTCATATTGTGGATGATGCCCTTAAAAGGCTGATGCGGTGAATCGGAAGGATTTGTTCCGCGCAAGAAAGCGATCATCCGTTCAGACACAAAGTACCCTCATTCCAACCCACTCAGCATCGGGTACAAATGTCTCGTCAATCCTTATAAAATATTTCAATATATTAGCACACAGTGATAACCTTAAAGTTATCTTTCCAGAACCACCTCGGGTAGTCTTCAGATGGTCTAGTAATCGGCATGACATCTTAACATAATCTAAAACTAAGATTCCCTAGACGGCGGGTTGGCAACCTTGCAACAAAAACGGTGCAAGCTTTGTGCACAGATAACGACGTCATGTATTGCCAAAAGCACCGCCTCCGATTTCCAAATGAAAACTAAAGGTAATTTTTCGTGTGACACTAACAACTGTATATATTTGTTAAAATGTTCTGTTTGTATATTACAGTACGTTGGACGAACCGAAACGCCGTCCAGGTATCGCTTTAACAACCATAAGTGCCACGCTGCTACTCTCCCTCATATTCCGCTATCAAAACCCGTGGGAATTCCGGGCCACTCATTTGATAAAATCACCGCAACAATCCTTCAATCTGATTTTCATTCCCACCACGAGAGAGAGAGCATCGAGAATCCTATCTAATTCATAAATTTAGGGCAGTTACTTGTGGAATCAATGAAACTACTGGCAAACTTTCCTCTTTACCCGTTTAGTGTGCTAACACCTTGCAAGTTCATGGCTCCTTGTTATTTCACCTATAATTTTATCCCTATCACTTTTGGTTTCTTTGATGTCAAAAGTTGTGCACCTGCATTTCTAGCTGTCATTCTTCCCTACTTTTATATTACTACTTTTATTTTGTCATTTGATTCTGCGGCCGGAACGTCAGTAGGATCGTGGTATTGTATTTTGTCTTTTTTCTACGTTCGCCCGTTCTTTGAACTATATATGAATGTATGTATATATGTACGTATGTATGTACGTATCTATGTGTATATATATATATATATATATACATATATATATATATATATATGTGTGTGTGTGTGTGTGTGTGTGTGTGTGTGTGTGTGTGTGTGTGTGTGTGTGTGTGTGTGTGTGTGTGTGTGTGTGTGTGTGTGTGTGTGTGTGTGTGTGTGTGTGTGTGTGTGTGTGTGTGTGTGTACAGGGTGTTTCAGCGCACACTTTCAAAAATTCTTGAAGGTTGCCTGTGGCAGGTAGCACAACTCTAGTTAATGAGCTGGTCTGCTCGAAGAGGCGGATCTTAGTTTCACAAGAAATCGAAATGCGTAATGGAATAATTATTAAAAATGCACTAATTAAGTTTTCAACTAATTACCTGATGGCTCATATTACAATTTACAAATTTTAGCCGTGGGGTTTGCAAGGCGGATCCACTTGGAACGAATTCTCGGGATGACACAAGTTTCGAGATATTAATTCCCGAACTTTGCTGAAAAATACATTGACGTTCGAGTTAGTTGCTTAAAAACTTTGCTGAAAAATACATTGGCGTTCGAGTTAGTTTCTTTAAAAAATGTCGCTTTATGCACTGAAGCACAAAATTAACTGGAATGCCAATGCATTACTCCACAAAGTTCGGGAATTAATATCTCGAAACTGGTGTCATCCTGAGAAATAATTCCAAGTCGATCCGCCTTGAGAACTCCACGGCTACTATTTGTAAATTGCAATATGGGCCAATCAGGTAATTAGTTAAAAACTTAATTAGTGAATTTTAGGTAATTATTCAATTATACATTTCAATTTTTTGTGCAAATAATGTCCGCCTCTTCGAGTAGACCAGCTCATTAGCTAGAATTTGGCTATCGGCCACAGGCAACGTTAAATAAATTTTGAAAGTTTTCGCTGAAGCACCCTGTATATATATGTACATGCATTTAGGTGACGGTTATATATCTCATATGATATTGCATGTATATGAAGTCATACACATATTTCCGCAGCATTCATTCGAAATTCTATCGAATATTATTACTTAATTTTGTCACATACTTTCATTTATATTCTATTGTTATGCGCTATGCAGAGCATGGAAGAATGCGCCAGGAAGATGGTGAAGACGACGATCTGAGTAGCGCTCGTGTTGTTCTGCCATCTTGCCTGCAGCCGTCTCTCTCTGTATATATCATGTAAATATAATTTTGCAATCCCTTTTAGCTACTTATCCCCATGGCATTTTGGTGGAGGTGCGGGGTACCCACACAGTACAACGGAGCTCCGCAGCGACCGACGCTTGGCTTTATCCACGATGGCGGAAGAGGTGTCTGCGCCCACCGAGGCGGCTGCAACGACAACGGTCGTCCTGGCTCAGCTAAAGGACCCAGGCACATTCTGCAGGACTAACAACATCGACTATCGAGGACTGGCTACCCCTGTACGAGCGTGCAAGTAAGAATAATCACTGGGATGAGACGATCATGTTGGCAAACATATTATTTATCTCAAGGGAACCGCGAAGGTGTGGTTTGAGGAAATTGGGAGCTGGGATGCATGCAAGGAAAAGATGCGTTCCCTGTTCGGCAAGTCCACAGGTAGAAAGGCAGCAGCAAAGAAGGAGCTGGCATTTCGAGCACAGACAGCGACAGAGCCATACCTGACCTATATACAGGACGTGTTTGCCCTTTGCCGGAAAGCCGAAGACGGCATGACGGAGTGTGAGAAAGTAGGCCACGTGTTAAAGGGCATAGCAGATCATGCCTACAACCTGCTAATCTGCAAAGACTACGACACCATCGATGCCATCATCCAAGAGTACAAGTGCTTTGAGGCCGCGGAAAGTCGACGGATTGCCCATAATTTCGCTCGACTTCCGAACACGGCAGTAACGTGGTCCTGCGAAGACGTACCTGAGCCGTCGGTGCCGCCCACCGTGGAACACGTGAAGATCATTCGACGTGAACTTGACGCTGTGTCTCCTGCTTCTACGTGCGGCCGTACCTGTGACCATAGCTCCCAGATGGTGCCACTAGTCCAAACTCTCGTTCATCAGGAGCTCTCCTATGCTGGCCTGGACTCTGTATGCACCGCAGCTCCTTCCCAGCCGATCGACCGCCGTCCCTCACTTTCGCACACCCAAGGTCAAAGGCCGCCGTTCCGTACTCACAACCCAGCTGAGTGGAGGACTGCTGATGACCGTCCCATTTGCTTTAACTGCCGTCGTATTGGACACGTGGCCCGCCATTGGTATTGGTCACATATTTTTATTTATATTATATTGTTATGCGCTATGCAGAGCATAGCGTCTTCACCGTCTTCCTGGCGCATTCTTCCATGCTCTGCATAGCGTATAACAATATAATATAAATGAAAATATGTGACAAAATAAGTATTAAACATCGACAAAATTTTGAATGAATGCTGCGGAAATATGTGTATAACTTCATAGACATGCCATATCATATGAGATATATAACCGTCACCAAATGCATGTACATATATATACAGGGTGCATCAGCAAAAACTTTCAAAATTTATTTAAGGTTGCTTGCGGCCTATAGCCAAATTCTAGTTATTGAGCTGGTCTACTCGAAGAGGCGGACAGCCGGTGGTATTGGTATCAGGCTTCCTATGGAAACAACCGTCACCCCGGCATGGATCATGGCCAATTTCAGCCCTACTATGAGCATCCCGAAACCACCGCTGACGACGCTCCCTCCATGCCGTATCGTCGTTCGCCACCCCCACGTATTCACCAGTGCCATTCACCGTTGGCGCTTCGCCAATCATCGCGCTCGGCCCAATTCTGCCGCCCTACGTCGCCGATTGAACGACTCCCTCGTGAAAACTAGACGATGCTGCTCCCAGAGGTGATGCTGCATCGACGACCCACCTGCCAAATCCTCTGACCACACTGCAGACCAGACGCAACCTGATAGACGTTAAACTGGATGACGCACATGCTGTCGCTCTAGTGGATACTGGGGCTCAGATATCAGTGATGAATTCGGAGCTTCGTTGCCGCCTTAAGAAATTCCTAACACCACCCACAGTACCGCTCATTCCTACCGCCGATGGCGGAACGTTTCCCGTGCTAGGGATGTGCTTCGCGCGAATAAGTGTTGCTGACCAATGCACAAGCGTACTACTTGCCGTGCTCGAGAAATGCTCCCATGACATCATCCTCGGTATGGAATTTCTGTCTGCCCATTCTGCCCTTATTGACTGTGGAACCGGCTTGCTTCAGCTATACCTACGTGCTAACATGAGGCTCCTACTACACGCCAACCGCGCTTGTGCTCAGTGGATTACGTACGTCTACCTCCTCAAGCAGTTATATATATGAACTCACGGTCTTTTTCTCCCATTTTCGATGGCGATTACATCTTGACCCCGATCGCTTACGTCTTATTCGCCAAAAAGGTTGCTATTCCTCACACCCTTATTAGAGTTACGGATAGTCGAATGTCTCTACTCATATTGAACTTTAGCTAGTGCACGCAACTCATCCCAGGCGGCATGACTCTAGCCCACATCTCTTCTATCGATGAGTGTGCCGTTTCTGCATTCGTCACCGACGCTTCTTTGTCCTCTGCCCCTTCCTCTCCTCGCGCAATCTCGTCGACGGTGATATTGACAAGCTGATAGCGTCAGACTTCCTTCCTGCACAGACACCCGATATGCGGCGCATATTGAAGTCATGCCGCGACATCTTTGACTTCAATAACCGTCCTTTGGGACAGATATCTGTGGTCACTCACAAGATCAATACTGAAGACGCCAGCCCAATCAGACGACGTCCTTATCGCGTGTCCCATGCCGAGCGAGAAGTGATACAGCGTGAAGTCGACAAGATGCTCACCAAGGACGTTATTGAACCCTCATGCAGTCTATGGGTATCAGCGGTCGTCCTAGTCAAGAAGAAAGATGGCAGCTGGCGCTTCTGCGTCGATTACCGCCACTTAAACAAGGTAACACGCAAGAACGTCTACCCTTTCCCGTGGTTCGATGACGCTCTCGACTGTAAGCACGGCTCGGCCTACTTCTCTTCTATCCACCTGAGGTCAGGCTATTGGGAGATCTCCGTCGATGATCAAGACCGTGAAAAGACCGCATTTGTTACGCCCGATGGACTTTACCAGTTTAAGGTAATGTCCTTTGGACTGTATAATGCCCCAGCCACATTTCAAAGGATGATGGTCTCCCTCCTCCGTGGATGCAAATGGTCAGCTTGCCTCTGTTCCCTTGACGATGTCACCGTGTTCTCACCGACATTTGATAGTCATCTTAGCCGCTTGTCGGCAGTTCTTGAAGATTTCAGGTGAGCAGGCCTTCAGCTCAATTCTGCCAAATGCCGTTTTGGCCGCCGAGAAATCACTGTGCTTCGCCACCTTGTGAGTGCTGAAGGCGTGCAACCTGACCCTAAAAAATTCGTGTTTTCCAAGACTTTCCTATGCCGCGTTCCACTAAAGACGTACGGAGCTTTTTCGGCTTGTGCTCCTATTTTCAATGTTTTGTCAAGAACTTCGCCGACGTTGCCCGTCCACTCACGCAACTCTTGAAGAAGGAAACGTCATTTTCTTGGGGTCCTGAACAGGCCACTGCGTTTCACAAACTCACGACGTTACTTATGTCACCACCCATCTTGGCCCATTTTGACCAGTCCGCCGCCACTGAACTTCGCACCGACGCCAGTGGACATGCCATCGGCGCTGTTCTCGCCCAGCAGCAACAACGACGCGACCGCGTCATCGCCTAGGCCAGTCGCCTTCTTTCTTCTTCAGAGTGCAAATTTTAGATCACTGAGCGCGAGTGCCTCGCACTAGTTTGGGCTGTCGGAACGTGTCGACCATACTTGTTTGGCCGCACCTTTTCGGTCATCACAGACCACCATGCACTTTGCTAGTTGTCTTCCCTGAAAGATCCGACTGGACGACTTGGTCGCTGGGCACTAAAACTGCAAGAATGCAGCTTTGGCGTCACTTACAAGTTTGGCAGACTGCACCAGGATGCGGACTGCCTATCCCGTCATCCAGTGGATCCTCCCGACTTGTCAGCGCAGGATTCGAACACCTGTGTCGTTGCGATATTCGATTTATCCGACATACGCAGATAATAGCTCAGCGATGCCAATTTGCGGTCAATCATTCTCCGCCTTCGCTCGCATCACTCTGCCCCGTCCCTACAATTATTCGTGCTTCGTAACGGCATCTTACACAGACGTAACACCCGCTCCGATGACCCAGAGCTTCTACTGGTTGTTCCAGAAACACTTCGTTCCACTGTCCTCGAACAGCTTCTTGACGCCCCAACCGCTGTACATCTCGGAGCAACTCGCACGTACGATCGCGTTCGGCGTCGGTTCTTCTGGCCAGGCCTCCACCGCTCTGTTCGCCGATACGTTGCTACTTGTGAGTCCTGCCAGCGCCACAAGCATCCATCCTTGTCGCCAGCCCGTCCTCTTCAGCCCATCGACATTCCCGGTGTCCCGTTCTACCGCGTCGGCCTTGATCTCATCGGACCATTCCCAACATCTCAGACTGGGAACAAGTGGATTGCCGTAGCTACGGACTACGCGACACGATACGCTATCACGCGGGACCTACCGACAAGCTATGCCACTGACGTTGCGGAATTTCTACTTTACGACGTTATTCTTCACCACGGTGCTCCTCGACAGAGGCTTACCGACCGTGGTCGCTCTTTTCTAAAGTCTTCTACGACATTTTTCGTTCGTGTTCCATCCGTCAAAATCTAAGCACTGCCTACCATCCGCAAACCAATGGGCTTACCGAGCGCCTCAAACGCACGCTGACCACAATGCTCTCCATGTACGTTTCCTCAGACCACCGTGATTGGGACAGCACCTTGCCTTATGTGCATTTGCCTACAACTCGTCATGCCATGACACCGCTAGCTTTCCCCCCTTTTATCTCTTGTTTGGCCGCCATCCCACATTGTCTTTCGAGACTCTTTTACCATCACCTGTGCACCCTATTACCGACTACGCTCGCGATGCAGCTTCTCGAGCTGCAACGGCTCGCCAGTGTGCAAGGGATCGTCTTTATGCCTCCCAGCTGTCCCAGAAGGCCCGCAAAAATAGCCATCACAGAGTCGTTAATTACTCTCCGGGCTCTTGGGTCCTCCTCTGGACGCCTTGCCGCCAGGTTGGTCTGTCGTGCATGCTTCTTCCACGATACTCCGGGCCTTGCAAGGTACTACCCCAGATCACTGACGTCGCGTACGAGATCACTCCACTGGACAGTCGATCATCTGCCGCGTCTGCCACTGATATCGTGCACCTCTCCCGCCTTAAGCCTTATGTTGCTGGACACGATCCTACTGGTCCTTAAGCGCCGAGATGGCGCTCTCGACGGCGGGGGTTCTGTGTTACGCGCTATGCCGAGCATGGAAGAATGCGCCAGGAAGACGGTGAAGACGATCTGAATAGCGCTCGTGTTGTTGTTCTGCCATCTTGCCTGTAGCCGTCTCTCTCTGTATATATCCTGTAAATATAATTTTCCTATCCCTTTTTGCTACTCTCATCCCCGTGGCAATATTATATATATATATATCTTGGATGGTGCAATCATATTGTATAGGGGCCAAAACTGACCTCTGCTCGAGGAGGTTTACGCAGCTGTCTTTTTATTGCGATAGCAATTATACGGACACTCCCGACGCATTCCTGTCGTTGCCGTTCGCCGTGAGGTTCCGTATAAAGTCCAAGGGCGATAACACCGTCGCCATGCACCTACACTCTGCGTGCGAGTGAAAGCGCACGAGGGGAGCCGATGATCGTGGCTCAATCTCGCTCGCGCGAAAGGGAGGAAAGCGGGCATGAAGCGCGCCGTTTTCCGTCATGTGCGAGGCAGCCAACGTGGCGAGGCACCGGGGGTGCGGAGTAAGTGGGCGAAGGGCGGCAATCTACTCCGGCTGCAACTTCGTATGTTGCGGCTGCGCCCGGTCGCGCGGCCATACCTTGAGAGCAATTTGCGTTGCGGGCAGAGTCTTGGTACGTCGGCAGCTCGTAGCTTTGTGCGTGCTGTGGGTTCTTGGCGCTCACTTTGCGTTGAAGCGACAGACAACACGAATATCACGTCGCTCGCTGCTGCTGCCGCGTTTCCTCATGCCTGCATTTTCACAGCGAGTGTCCACGGTCATCCAGTGTGATGTGCTCGTGTTTGCTCTGCGCGAGCACGAGCACATCTGCGCGCTTCCCCCAACGCAGAGTAGCTGGCTAGAGGAATTTACCTCAGGCCGACCTCTCTGCATTTCGCATCATTAAACTTATCTCTCTCTCTGCTCTGCGCGCTGACACCATGCGCGTTAATTTGGTTATCAAGTGAATGTTTACAAGTTCATACAGCCGATAAAAGTACTATCCTCACTTCGTATGGTTCCTCTCTGCTAATTTATATCGCAATCGATGCTTCGCCTTTCCGGCGAAACTGCTTCTTTCTATTGCCACGTGTTCACTAGACATTATGTTAAGACGAGCACTTTAACTTTACAGATCCTGGAGCCCTACCTCCCGAGGCTAATCGTGAGTACAATATTTTGTACTCGAATGCCGAGTGCCTCATTCTCGGGAAATATCCGCAACCACGACGTAAGCAGCTCGTTTTTAAACAACGGTCAAGATTATTTTATTGAATCTTCAAAGTAAAAGTGTTAATAAGTTTATTATGTTTGCAAAAGTAGGGGCCCGCATGCCACATGCACAGGTGGTTTATGCGTCTCGTCGACACAATTGTTGAAAGACGAGTGCAGTCAGCGTACTTGTAATAAAATAATATATATGTAATTTGCATTTTAAATGTCACAGTTATGACGCATGGTTACTTTATTGCGATAGCAATTATATGGACATTGCAAAGAGGATTTCTGCCGTCAGCGTCGCCATCGTCGTCGCCGTCGCAGCGACATTCCGTAAGACGTCAACGGCGATGAAATCGTCGCCGCGCGCCGGACGCTGTACTGTGCGAGTAAACGGGCGTGAGGGACGCGCGCTTTCACGGGGAGCGAACGCACGGCGGAGAACAAACGCGCGTTCTGCACGTGCTCCCTGAAGGGATGCAGAATTAAGCACTTTTCTTTCTTTCTTTACAATCATCATATTGTCACGCGGTTGGACGACACGGTGAACAAGATGACAAGGTTGTTCAGTCCTGGCTCAAAACCGTTCAGGCGGATCCTCTACTTTCTCGTCTTCTCCGTGTGCTTTCCCCACCAAACGCTGGGTGGCAGTAGTCCCCTCCACCCCCCCCCCCCTTCTGAAAGCATCGACTCGATGCCACACCGGCACAAGAGGTACTGTGTGAAGTACGGCTTAAGCCTTACGACATGCACAATTTCAGGCCGAAGCTGTCGACGCGAAGACAAGGCGCCGTCCGGAAATACCTCGTAAGTAACGTCACTGACAAGTTTCAGAACCTTGTACGGTCCGAAATAACGGCTTAAAAGTTTTTCAGACAAGCCAGGACGTCGAATAGGGCGTCCACACCCAGACTCGGTCGCCGGGGTGGTAGGCAACGTCTCGACGGCGGAGGTTGCAACGTCGTGCATCGGCACCTTGTTGGTAACTGATGTTTACGCGAGCCAGTTGGCAGGCTTCTTCGGCGTACTGAGTGTAGTGGTCGGCGTCTGGAGCAATTTCATCGGTTTTGTAGCACGGAAGCATAGCGTCGAGCATGGTTTGCACGTTGCGTCCGTAAACAAGACGGAAAGGTGAAAATCGCGTTGTTTCCTTTATTGCCGTATTGTAGGCAAACATGATGTACGGAAGATTCTCGTGCCAAGTTTTATGCTACATGTCCACATACGTCTGCAATGATTTTGTTTAACCTCTCCGTCAGTCCATTCGTTTGTGGATGGTAGGCTGTTGTTCTTCGATGACTCGTGCAGCTCAGTCTGCAAATGTCCTCCATCATGTGTGCTGTAAAGGATGTGCCGCTGTCCGTGATCACACACGACGGCGCGCCATGCCGCAGGACGATGTGGTGTGCGAAAAACTTTGCAACTTCGGAAGCGGTGCCGCGGGACAGTGCTTTTGTATCGGCGTAACGAGTGAGGTAATCCGTTTCAACGATAATCCAATTGTTTCCAGCGGAGGACAAAGGGAAAGGTCCTAGAAGGTCCATTCCCACGAGGTCGAACGGGGTCCTAGGTGGTGAAATTGGTTGGAGTAGGCCCGCATGTTTCACAGGTGGTGTCTTGCGGCGCTGACACTCGCGGCAGCCTTTCACATAGCGGTGTACGCTAGACGAAAGTCGTGGCCAGTAGCACTGCTGGCGCACGCGCGCGAGAGTCCGCGAATAGCCCAAGTGTCCTGACGTGGGTTCGTCGTGGCATGCAAAGACGATGTCGTCACGCATGTCAGTAGGCACAACAAGGATAAAGGCCCTTTGTCACTGCCACGTGCATTTTTCCTGTACAGGATACCCCTTCTGAGAGAAAAGGTGGATAACTCGCGAGCAATATGCAGAGGAAGTTGAGATCCTCGGCCTTCCAGGTAGTCGATAACAGGCTGTAATTCTTCGTCTGCTCGCTGCCTGGACATTAAGTCAGAATCAGAAATGGCCCCGAGGAAACCATCGTCATCCTCAGAGCTCAGAGCAGGGTGTCCCACAGGTGCGCGGGAAAGCGCATCGGCGTCTTCGTGTTTGCGCCCGGACCTGTACACAACAGTGATGTCAAGCTACTGCAAGCGCAAACTCCACCGAGCAAGACGGCCAGACCGATCTCAGAGATATGCCAGCCAGCACAGCGAGTGATGATCAGTCACCACTTTGAAGGGACGGCCGTAGAGGTAAGGCCGGAATTTTGGCGTTGCTCACGCGACTGCCAGGCATTCTTTCCCTGAAGTAGAGTAGTTGGCCTCGGCTCCAGAGAGAGTACGACTGGCGTAAGCTATGACGTGCTCAACGCGGCCATGTTGGTGTACAAGCACAGCCCCTAGTCCGACGCTGCTAGCACCTGTGTGGACCTCTGTATCAGCCTCCTCATCAAAAGGGGCAAGTACAGGTGCTGTCTGCATGCGGTGTCGTAGCTCTGCGAAAGCTGTCTCTTGCTCTGTGGTCCAGGCAAAAGGTACATCGTCTCGGGTGAGCCGCGTGAGCGGTTGGGCTATCTTGGCGAAGTTGGCAATAAACCTACGATAGTAAGCGCACAAGCCAAGGAAACGTCGCACTGCTCTTTTGTGTGATGGAACAGGAAAGCGACGACGACTGCAGTTTTGTCCGGGTCGGAGCGAACTCCATCTGCACTCACGACATGTCCAAGGAATTTTACCTCTTCATAGTCGAAATGTCATTTTTGAGGCTTCAGCGTGACCGCAGCTGAGTGAGTCGCTTCCAGTACCATTCTTAGGCGCTTCAGGTGCTCTTCGAAGGTGTCAGCGAATATGACTACATCATCGAGGTAAACAAGGCAGCTTTGCCATTTAAAGCCTGCGAGAACGGTATCCATCCTCTGGAAAGTGGCCGGAGCAGTACAGAGGCCGAAAGGAAGAACTCGAAATTCATAAAGGCCGTCTGGGGTTACAAATGCCGTCTTTCCTCGGTCTCGCTCATCAAACTCAATCTGCCAATAGCCACTTTTTAAGTCAATGGATGAAAAGTACTTCGCGTGCCACAACCTGTCGAGAGAGTCATCGACCCGAGGGAGCGGGTAAACATCTTTTTTGTGATGCTGTTTAGCTTCCTATAATCCACGCAGAAGCGTAGTGTTCCATCCTTCTTGTTCACTAGAACCACTGGCGATGATCACGGGCTGCAGGATGGTTGAATGACTCCATCGTCGAGCAACTCCTTTACTTGCGTCTGAATCGCCTCGCGTTCTTTTAGAGACATGGTAGGGATGTTGTCGGATAGGGCGAGCATCATCCTAGGTAATTAATCAGTGCTTGGTGAGGGGTGTTTGGCGGACTTTAGACGAAGCGGCGAAGCAAGACTGAAATTCCTTTAAAAGGTCGTGAAGTGCAGCTTTCCTCTCGTCCGATAGCTTCAAATTGACCTCAATGCGGTCAAGAAAATTGTTATCGCCATTAATTTCCTCGGATGCGAAGCACTCGGCGACGTCGGTGACAGGATCAGCATAAGCGACGGTAGTGCCGCGGAAAAGATGTCAATGTTCGTAGATGAAATTTGTAAGGAGTATTTGCGACCGCGCGTCACGAAGACGAACCAGGCTTCGGGCAGCGCATACACCTTGAAGCCGCAAAAGAGTTATGTTGCTTTCGGCGACCGCGTCCCCGTCTCGGCGGCTCTCGCACGTGAATTCTACTGGAACCGTCGCTCGTATCGGCAATGTCACGCTGTCGTCAGCAACACGCAGCGCAGGTTTACGGCAGCTATCAGTGTCTTGCTCTGTGGCACGTAGTGTCGAGAAGGTCACGCTGCGCTCACGAAGAATTATAATTGCGCCGTACTCGCGAAGAAAGTCCATACCGAGGATGAGTTGACGCGAACACTCTTGGAGGGCGAGGCAGGTGACTACAAACGTCTACGCACGAATTTTAACTCTTGCAGTACAGCGGCCCAGCGGAATAACAACGTGACTTCCAGCTGTGCGAATGCGCGTTCCATTCCAAGGGGCCATAGCTCTCTTAACAATCGTGCCAATTTCCCACTAATAATTGAATAATCTGCACCTGTGTCCACCAGTGCGCTGACCTGTAGACCGTCTATCAGCACAGGTATGTCAAGCGAGACTCGGTCACCAAGTTCAGATGGGGTAACCGGCGATTCTTTGCCACTGCACTCATCCGGGGGTGTGACCAATGTGTTGTCTTCCTCAAGCGTAGAACTTGCCGTTTTCAGTGAATCTGCAACATTCCGTACAAGCGTCGATGAGAGGTCTTCCGCACTTTGAGTTCCAGCGACCTCGCCCCCGAAGGCCGCTGCCTTCAGTTTTCCCGACGGGGGCTTGGCGAGCGGCCCTGTGCCGTCGCCCCAAAACGTGGACGAATGGGTGAGGGTCGCCTCGGAGATGGTGACCGCGATTGACGTCGTGTGAAAGGTACCCGTTGCTGGGCCAGACACTGATCAATTTCCCTTGGCCTCTGGCCAACCTGAGGGCGAGGCGAGCTGATGGAGAAACCACGCAGCCCAAGTTGTCGATACGGACACTCGCGGTAGACGTGACCGGCCTCACCGCAATGGTAGCAGAGGGATCGTCTGTCCGACGTACGCCAGAGATCAGACTTCCACGGGGGTTCACAGCGACCGTCGACGCCCGAGCCAGCATGCGCAGCTTGAATTGCGCCTGGCAGCGTGAAACAGGCATGAAGTTTCGCAAGCAGTCCCCATACGTACGGGGCTGAATATCTGCGAACATAGGGGCCAGTCCCGCATCAGTGGATACCACCTTGGGCATCTGTGGGTATCAGTGGCTGCGCAGTGCTTGCTGAAACTCATCGCGGATAACGCTGGCGATGGAGCCAATCATTGGCTCTCTCACTCCGTACAGCTTCTCCATTTCTTCGCGCACGACAGACCGAACAATTTCGCGAACCCATTCGGTGCTACTGCTCCCGAAGGTGGCCAACAATTCGGGAGCTGACGTGGCATTCACCTGCCGGTCGAAGAGGGCAGACCGCTGATGAATAACTTTCTCAATCGTCACCGCTTCAGTGAGGAACTCGGCCACACTTTTTGGAGGGCTTCGCACCAAACGAGCAAAAAGTTGCTCCTTCACACCACGCATCAGGTCACGTAACTTTTTGCCCTCTGGCATAACAGGATCGGCTCGTTTGAAAAGTCGAGTCATATCCTCGACGTACATGGTGACGGACTCATTCGGCATCTGAACGCGAGATTGTAGTTCACGTGCAGCACGTTCACGGTGGTCAGTGTTCCTGTAGCACTCCAGAAGGCAATGTCGGAATTCACGCCAGGATGTTAACACGTCTTGCCTATTTCGCAACCACGTGCGGGCGGCGTCCTTTACGCTGAAGTGCACGCGCTGGAGTTTTGTGGCATCATCCCAGCAGTTGGTCGCAGTGACGCGTTCAAACTCATTTAGCCAGTCATCCACGTCCTCATATAAATATCCATGAAAAGCAGGGGGTGGCCGCGGATTCTGAAGGGTACAATATGTCGGAGGAAGAGGCATCGGAACTTCCGTGGTGATTTGAGACGAAGTCATAGGAGGCTGTCCTGGTGTCTCTGGTGGTAAGCCTCATTGTCGACGGCTTGCTCTGGGAACTGGGGTGTTCACGGGCGTAGGACTCGGGTTCCTGCTGCCGGACGGGGTCTTACACAAGGGATGCGTGGTCGTCGTCGTACCCAACGCCTCCACCAGTTTTGTCACGCGGTTGGACGACAAGGTGAACAAGATGACAAGGTGGTTTAGTCCTGGCTCAAAACCGTTCAGACGGAACCTGTACGTTCTCGTCTTCTCCGTGTGCTTTCTCCACAAAACGGTGGGTGGCAATATATAGAGAGCAAACGCGACTTCTTCCGTCGCGGGAAAGGCCGTGGAGGGACGGGAGGAAAGGAGGGATGGAGGGGAAGTGACGTTTAGGTGCGGCACCAAATGCGTATTTATATAAAAACGTTGCGAGGCGAGAAGGTGGTAAAGACCTCCGACGCTGCTCGACGAGTTTCCCCGTTTTGATCTCGTCGAAAACCTCCGAGCCGCACCCAGAGGCACCGGCAACAGTCACCAACGCCGCGCGCGTTCGGTGCGAACGCGAGAAAAACGCCCACGGCGTCGACAGCAGTTCTACGCGTTGCTGGTGTTGCTGCATGTCCAAGTTTATACAGCTGACAAAACTACTATCCAAAACTACTACAGCTCTACTAATTTGCTATCGCAATTGATGCTTCGACTTTCGGGTAAAACTGCGACAATTTTTTATGTAGATTCAATGAAAAAAACACACTCGACGATCTATCCGTCAAATGTGACACTTCCACAGCGCTCATGTTCTCAGATATTCAAAATAAATTTTATGCGCAGTATGCTGAACGATTAGATAAATAAACATAAACGCAGTTTACTGTAGCCGTATGCACTACAGTACACCAATCTGTATGCCAACTGGAGCTGAAAACTGCTGCGCTGCCTGCAGTGGACTAGCATAAAATAATAATGCTGGCTTCTAGTTCTCTCACACAATCAACAGTCATATGGCGGAGGGGATTTGTTTGTATTGAGACTCTTCCATTTAAATGAGAAATTCGCGTACTAAACTCCAAATTTGCTCATTCGTATGTCTAAAATAATATATTTTACAATCCTCAAACAAAACTCACAGGAGAGTTACAAGTGTGTAACACCAATGTTTAACCGTTATTCATGGTGCTTGCTTGGCGCTTTCGCTCGCCATGTAGAGCTCGCCCACGAGGGTTTGAACGACTTGCTTCGTGCATTTCCCTTAAGTGTAAATGATGTTTTGTAACAATCCTGTTTAAAGTACTACACTTCTTATTCATGCTCGAGCACTCGCCGGCATTCTAAGGGCAGTGGCCCAGACGGGCGCAGAGCAGCGCCCCGTACAAGTTCACCACTTACGGTGATTTCGACTCCGTGATGTTGAGCACCGTCTGGCACCACTGAGGCGGCGACGAACGCCCATCGCCGACTCACGAAGGGAAAGCGACGAGTGTCCTTGACGTGACAAAACTTCCACGATCTTGCGGCCGAAATGGGAGGGTTTTGCCGCCCGCGGTGATGATGATGATGATCTGATTATTTTCATTGCTTCTGCTTTGAAAGGTGGTGGGGACGTAGCATAGTAACGTAGCGTGCTGGAGTTATACGGGTTTTAGGACAGTTGTCATTGTCTAGCATTTTGCATATCTCTGAATGATGTTTCCATTCTTGAATAAAATCTATACCTCTATATTATACAGTTACCTATACCTGTGACGACTCCCGTTCTATTAATCTCTTTCCTGTGTTTTGGTATCCGCCGATACTCTCAACGCGTCGTATAACCACTGCAATATCGTGCTTTTTCCAAAAGCGGGTCTACATATGTATTTCAAGCTATCTAAAGATTCCGCTCATGAATTCAGACAGAATTAGTGTCTTTTGCTATTTGTTCTTTATTCGGCAAATATTTTGAAGCAGTGGCTTGTCAGTCTCTGACTCAGTGAAGTTCCTCGGTCTGGCTACTATCTGATTATATTCAAATCGCTCGCGGGTGTGCTCAGTTCCGATAGATTTGTCTTGCTGCGCGCAAAGCTTGAAACGTAGCTGTTTTTTACATTGTAATACCTTGTAGCAAATATATATTACAGCTAGTAACTCGCTTACTCTTGTGGACGTCACGAAACATTCAACTTCGACCATTCGTGCGCCATCGGTGTAGTCCGTCATTTATTGTGCGTATACAGTGCGCATATATTCAAGTGTGCGCCCATTCACCAATTCTTGATACGTCGGCGATAGAGTGGGCGTAAGTTTTCCTGCCATTTGGGACAGATGTGTATAGATAACGTGCGCGAAACTTACTATCACAGGAAGCGGCGCTACTCCCTTTGTCAGTGTTTAACGAGTGGTACTCACTCTTGCTGACGTTCTGGGTATGAAGCCCTTTCTTTGTAGGTTATCGATACAAGGCTGGCGGATGAGCAAATTTCTGCATCCTCGAGGAAAGCCGTAAATCTCGAAGTGCCAGTAACACGTTCGGACAGTTGCAGCAGCGGTCCGCGAACTTGGCCACACAGATTCATTCCATTTCTTAAGATGCCAGCCACTATTTTTGCAGTGAACTACTGCACACGTATTCAATCCACATGATTCAATCTAGCATTATTGGAGCACAATGTGTTAGTGAAAACTCAGTTGCATTTCCGAGAGCTGATCGCACCTGAAGCAAGGTAGAAGTAGTAATGGTTTCGTATTCGTGCGCGGTCGCTGAGGAGATGAATGGCGCGCCGCCGTGATCGCCACTTAGTTTCTCTAAAACAAAGTGCTTCGCGAAAAGGGTCAATTGCAGGCTGTTTCCTGCAATTTCTTTTTGATGATTCCTCGTTGTCTATTTACACTTTCAATTACCATGTAATTCGTTGCAAAGTTTCTTGATATTTTCCTCCGCTTTTGGGGTACAATTTCTCGACCTTTACGTGACGCATTTCAGCTACAGATAGTTGTGCCCGTAACCCTTTATTGACGAGTGTTGCCTTCAGGAGACTCACCAGAAAAAATGTGTTTTTTTTTAGTTTCAGTAATGAGTACCATGTACCCCATTACATGCTTGGTAGGCTTCTAGTGAGTCCTCCACAGAATCACACCGCATCAGAACGTCGCCATTTGGCAGACACGATATGGCCTTAGAAGCAGCTTACAGAAGTGTTGGAAACCCATTTGACCTCCTCAGTAATCGTGCGTCACCTAACCTGTAACGAATTATACCGAGGATTCCCAATTGAAGTAGACCAAACAGAGTTCAACCTGCAAGTATTTTTTCCTAATAATTTCAGTGTGTACATTTCTCTCCCAGAGATAATAGGCTCCCTCGAACTGTGTCCACTGCCACCATCCCCGCGCTTAGCCGCCCCTCACTCATTTACCTGTCCAGATTGAGATGACCGAATCAGTTTTCATTAAATGCGACCAGCTCAAGTAGCTGTCACACTTTTAAACGTTGTGGCCAACGTACTCACTTAGCGGTGTAGAAACAATCCAGGCTGCTACAGTGCTCATCATTACTTTGCCTGTCGATGTCTCGACGCACACACAGCACCCTGACTTCCTTCATAGTCGCTTAGCGCGTGGCCGGAGTGCAGTTCACGTCGACAGAAATTCGCCTCTAACAGAGCTCTGCTGCCCTAGCCGACTTTGCCTTATCGGCTGCCTGATCTCCACACCGTTCGGGTTATGTTGGCTTGCATAATGCGTGCCACCGCTCGAGTGTTCGAGATACTTGAAACCGCACTTGTCTCCGAATTACAGACGTCACGTGGCTCTTTGCTGCGCTGATAACCTTTGATGGCTCGGTTTATATATCACCCGGCGGGGTCAGTAATGTGCAGCCCGAGTGGGTTTACACTGCTCGACGCGACTGCCATGAAAATGTGTCTGTCGGTCCCATATCGCCAACTTCCCATGAAGTGTGTGTCCTTCCAAACGTCTTAAACTCCCCTGGTTGCCGAGCACCAGGCCGCCAGCACGTTTGTACCTATTTTACCAGTAGGTACCCGATGGCAGCACTGATCTGCTTGCCACAGCAGCGGCGGATGCTCGAATATTTCACCAAAGCTGTGGCGGGAGAAGGGGCCCCTAGAGCCCTTCACAAATCTCTGTTGGGCTTCCTTTCGAGATTAAAACCCTGATAAACAACCAAGTGCCAGTCGGTGCTACTGGTACGATCTTGACCGGGTGAGGTTGGTCATCACCGCAAGAACCAGGAGACGGCGATGAAGGCAGGGCATCGTGATCATGAAAAAGGGAAAAGACTTTATTCGCTTCATTGGTACATGGTTGTGACTCTATCCAAGTCTCGAGCGGTTATGCCTAACACGGGGGCCAAGACGGCCTTAAATAACCCCTGGTGGTCTTATGGTAGCCGACGTCTTCGTGAGGAACTTGAGGAAGTGTCAGTGCCTTTGTCACGTTGTCAAGTCAACGACCTCTTCCCCTTCGTGCCTTCTCCTTTGGGTGCTCGCCTTTGCGTCTGCCCAGAGCGTAGAGGGGTGACGCTTTTTCTGGGATGAAGGCGATTATCTCGAAACGCGAAAGCGCGCGGGCATGTTTCCTACATTTGAGAGATCCAAGTTTCCATGAAGATCATAACAGCCTCTCGTCACGGGAACGCTGCGCGGGGATGTTTCCCACAGTTGAGTGGTGGAATTTCAGGGCGATAATAACACCACATATTGACCGATTGGGAAAAATTCGTGCATTTGTGGTGGCGCCAGGATTCATAGTACCTCCCATTACGAGGCTGATCCTCTACGATTTCCCAACTGCAGCAAAGACGAACTCTCTATGGTAGACGCCTTTGTTACTACTGCCAATACATCTCGGATGCTTGGGTTGAGATTCTCGCTTCCAGAAGCATCGAAGGTACTTGGAAAAATTGGAGGCAAGTCCACTATATGAAGTGCTCGAACATTATAGGCAAGGGTCATACGATGAAGGTCGGCATACAAAATATGTGTGGTGGTAGGAAATCTAGAGCAAGTTCCATAAACCCAGTTCATGATTAAAAAATACGAGGCTCCCTAACCTCATCTTTGGCAAGACATAAGCCTCGCGTAGTGTGAAGGACACCTAAATACCCAAATATTCAAAGTGTGATCTGTCTGGCAAACTTTGAGGGTGACATCATTTTTGCTGTTGTTCATTGCTCTCGTCTAACTTCATTCTTTAAACCGAATGTGAGGCACCCGCCTCGCCATTGACTAGGTTTATTGTTGCAGCTCTGATGCCTTCCTGTATAGCAATACTCTAAGTGAGACGGGTCTCGTGAAATATGCGCATTTGATTGGTAAAAAGCCTGACGAAAAGTAAAAAGACAATAAGTGCGTAACCTTAGAGATCTTAAGATTTTGCCAGTGCACTGTCTGTAGCCTTGCGGCGTTCATAATTGTTTACTCTAAGTCAGTATTTTCAGCTTATCGCATGCCAACACGAAAGTTATTGGTGTTCACCTCGTTTTTCTTCAATGATATTATTTGAAAGATAGCATGAATATCATTGCATTTCAAGTTGTTCGTTCAACTCTCGAAGTCTATATGAGTCTGTGTGAGTCTGTAATTATGGATTTCTTTTGCAGAAAGGACAGACTGCTTTTTCTGGACAACACAAAGCAGCATTACAAACAACAATGTTGAGTGCAAGTTCATTTTGAAAAACTACTGTAATTTCGTGATTGATGTCCCATTTGATGGTAGTGATTGTACGTAGCTGTATGATGTCTCAATAAATCTGAGCCAGCAGCCGCACAGTGCTATTGCCACTTTGACAACTTATTTTACTGCTCCTTGATATTTTTTTTCTGCAAGACCAGTTGCTTAGTCTCAATTTATTGATAACATAAAGATATTTCTGATTTCTTTCTCAGAATTGCAACAGTTCATTTCAACATTTTGAGATTTTTGTAAATATATTCATTAGTATACCTCCATTTCGTCAATTCGGGAATTACAGTAACAGGGGGTGGGGGTGGAATTACTTAATGAAAACAAATTAAGGGTGTTTCTTTTAACGCCATTTGCAAAATGGCGTTGAAACGCCCGTGTCCGTAAAACAAACGCCCGTGTCCCGTGAATTGGGGGCACGTTAAAGAACCCTAGGTAGTCAAAATTAATCCGGAGTCCCCAAATACTGCGTTCCTCAATCAAATCGTGGTTTTGGCATTCAATTCAATGCCAAAACAACTCCATTTTGCGTTGTTTTTCGGCGCACGACGTTAATCACCCAGTTGCCTTATAAACTCGTTAAATAAAGAAGCTCTAGTTCATGAGTATGGTGCTTGGACAACCGTAGTGGCTCTTTTTAAGCTATATTTTTTCGGTGGGTGTGGGGGCAGGCGAGTCGACTTATCGCCACTTCCCATGGGTCATATGATAGCCTGACGGGGTGATGAAGAAAATCAATGCACACGCATGACAAATTGCAAATGGTTTGATCGACTTACAACATGTTCGACATGTTCTGCCGTTAAGCTCTTCCTTCACTTTCTTTGTTAGCTCTCACATATCATGAGTATGGTGCAAGAGTGTTATCAGTAATGATTTCGTCAACTCCTGCTTAAGGCCTGGCACCCATGCTAGTAGTATAGAATAAATAAATAAATAAAATATTAACAAGCCAATAAGACCGAAATGCGAAAGGCCAGGCTCTTCAGTGTTTCTACTCGCTGAGCACGTGCCACCTCTTCAAAATACGGCCGGCTGTACGGATATGGTGTAAATGGACATCTTGAAAGTTTGAAGTTAAAAAAAGGCGAGAAGTCTTGATGAAAGACTGAAATAGACCATGTTCATGTTCTAAAAAGTTCAAGGTTTCTGTGGTCTAACTGTGCCCCACTAGAAAAGAAGCACTTAGTCTTCCCGATAGCATTTCTAGTGGTGAGGTTAAGGATAAGAGAGGTTTTTCACACTCTATCGTACAAAGCACACATTTCGAGAAATAACAGGACGACCATTTGTCAGGGTAACATTGCTTTTGCGCTGTAGTAAATCCAACAAAAAATCTATTTGTCGTTGTATATTCCGTTTTAGGCAAAAGTAAATGTGGAACCAGAATTCTTCTTTATAAATTTTTCCACCTCTTGCTCATAGCCAGTAGAAATCATGGTGCCAATTTATTACCGAAAATTATTTGATTTCTCACGCCGAGCCACTAGGTAATTACAAACTAACTACACAATGCCTTATGTTTTATTGCCTTCGAACAAAGCTATAGTGAGCGATTTGCTTAATGATTCCCCAACACACTACTTACGCCAACTGCACGTTTCATTGCGAATTTTATTGCCAGCATTGTTTCAGCCTTTTTAACATACAATGTACTGCCGAGTAATTTTTCGTGAGAAAAAAAATGTACTAAAGCTATTCTTTGTATAATTCCTTCGGGTCTTAAAGGAGACTACTTGAAATGAAAAGATATATTCGACAGCATCATTACAACCTATTTTGAAGTCGTTATTGAGCGTACTTCTTCAAAATCCACATACGTGCCCTATGTGGGGACTAGCATTTTTCGCCTAGTGTAAATATATACACCATAGGGATGGGAAATTGGCGTTGAGTCTGGAAACACAACATAACAAAATCCCTGCACAATAGCTAAATTTTATTGTTGATAGAAGTTCAGTTCCTGCGCAAACGCTCGATTCTGCAGGTGCATTTTAGGGGCAACATTTGTGAAGAAATGCATGCAAATTTGAAATGTCAGTGTACTTGAAAAGTGGCTACGGATTACTAGAAAGTTGCTTTCGTATGATCGATCTCGAAACACCTTATGAGACAAAGAACCACACCACACTTGTTACAGCAGAAGCGAGTTTTTAACGACCTAATTACATGGGTGAACCCTCAGAGAATAAGCGCGTTAATACGTGACCGCTCTCGTATAATGTCTCCGTTCCCTGCCTAAAGTGCTTTATGCTCTTTTTGACATGTGTTCGCTTTCTACTACTACTAGCTGTGAGCTCTACCAGTGCAAATGCTGGCGTTGCTGTCGTTATATTGTTCAAAATTGCATGGCTACTTTCACTTCCCCTCGCATCCTGCCGTTCCGCTCAGTAGTGCACTAAGCATAGGAAAATACTTATAATAGTTGTGTCGGTCTTATTCGAAAATGTTGCGCTTCATAATTTACTATCGGTCTATTTTGGCAAAGATAAAGTTGCTTGGAGACTTGAATAGACTTCATTTTAATATCAAGGGCCTCGCCTCGGAGAATACACATTCAGCTCCGCACGAGCATATGTCGCAATGCAGGCTCAACATTTCGCCCGCATATGAAGGCTCTGGCGCTTTGAACTCTCTGACGTAGGTTGGAAACTTGCTTCGTGTAATGCTTGAAAATAACAAGAAAGTGAAATTCAGTAATTTTTTCTAGAGGATATTCGAGCCACAAGCTTGAACTGAACCCTCACATTGCCGATAACATCTTCCCATTTCTAAATGGGTGGTTTGCTAGGCGTGTCAGTAAAGCGAGCCCAGGACGCGGCGCGAGCTCAAGGCATTCTAGAAGGAAGACGCGTCTCCAAAGCTTCGTTTACCTAATAAAGATGTTTATTCTCTCTCTCTCTCTCTCTCGCAATTAGATAGTGCTTTATAAAAATGTTAAAATGTAAAATATGACCTCTGCAGATTATACCACTCATTAATATACCACTCATTAGACTCCACATATGAGCTTGGTATTGGAATTTGTGCGGAAGGCACCAGTCGCGAGGCGGACACGTAATTGTTGAATGGGATCCACCATCTAAAAGGAATTTCGTGTTGTGGATGGCGCCATAATTTAGGCGTGTGTACGGCGATCTTGTAAAGATTCTACAGGCACTTTTTCTAGCCCATGCTGTGTGCGACAAAACCATAAGACGGTAATATTTTATGTATATGCCCTTGATGTATTGAGAGTGGGAATTGAAGGTTACTTTTGAACGAAGTATACTATCTAAAATTAATGTTGTCTGTTCATTGTTATGTGTTGTCCATGTAGTCCGATAATTGGCTCTATGACTAGTCTTTTAATGCGAATAGCATTATTTGCCTACTGCAGACGTTTTGAGCCTATCTATCTAGCAATCTATCTATCTAGCGTCTTACGCTGACCCAGTGGCACAAGTTATCTAGTAGCTTGAGCCATAGGTATCGACTCGTGATCGGAATACAATCAAGTCCCCTCAATCGACCTCATTGCAGTGTTGTCACCCAACTATCGCCATGCCGTCGTCTTCATGCCCTCGTCGGTTTGCAGTCGTCACACATTCCTTGTCACACCAATATCGTGATGACCACATCGTTGTAAAATCGCCGTTATTCCAGCTTCGTGATGTGACTCTCGTAATGCTGTGGTCGTCACGCCATCAACTCCGACCCAGTAGTCAAAATTTTTGTAAAGGAACAGAGACAGAGACAGCACCCGTTCCTGGGCCGGCTATTCTATTCTCCTTAGTCGTGGTCTTCCCCCAGCGCCCGCCTTGTGAGCGCCCGCGGCCAAGTTCGCTTCGTCTTTACACTCGGCCACGCTGCAAGTTTCCGGCGCGCCTGTAGTCACGCAAACTGTCCGAGCATTCAAGTCGTCATCTGTGATTCGCCCAGCGCGCAACCAATTTCTCTGGCGGGTGGCACTCGCTGTTGCGCGCTGGTCGCAGGTCTCGCCGACGACCATCTCGCCGCTCAGCACTGTCCGTCTAAGCCGAAGTCTAGGAGATTCTTTCAAAGGTTGCTTCGTTGATCACTGCGAGTGGTGCGACTGCTACAAGTCTTCCCCACCTCTCCTAAGGTTTCCGAGGACTATCACAGAAAGAGTTGGAGAGGCTGTCCAAGGCTGGTGATGCGCTGAATGACCGGAGGGCACAGTCGGAGCCATTCTGAAGTGGCGCTTCGTTGCGGTGTGCACTATGCCCAAGGCCCCGCACTAACCCCGAAGTGAGCACCAACGACGCCCTCCCTGCAGCAGGGGTGGCGTGTGCTGGAGTGGGGCTTTTGTTGCGCTGCTCTTCGGCCCTCAGCAGCCGCAGAGCCACGGCGGCTGGGCCCGTGTTCCAAGGGTCGCAGTACTGCACATCGCCCACGTCGTTGCCGCATGCCTCGGTTGCCGACGCTGCTGCTGATGCAGCTTCATCCACTGTCTTGGAGGCCTTGCTGCCCGGATCGCTATGGATGGTGGAGGATGCCGACATGGAGCTCAAACCGGAGGCCTGTGACTGATGCAGTGGCGGCTGAGGTCTCGACTCGCTGCCGCTGTTGCTGAACTGTTGATTCTCGGCCGCGATCTTCGACGACAACGAGCCGCGCAGCTGATGCTCACGGATGTAGGGGCCGCGCAGGCATGAGGAAGCGCGCCGAAAGCAGGTATTAGGCCTGCACTCCATTCAGTCCAGAACTGCTGTTTGATACCTTCGTAGTTTCCCCATGCCTTGGTGGCACCTCGAAGTCGCCCCGCTGCAATTAGCCATATCGTGTCGTCGGGCCAGGCGTGCCGTGCGCCGAGCGCGTTGGCTGCTTGCACCCAGAGAATGGGGTCATTCTGAAAACCATAGAACTCCGGTGGTTCTGAGTAGCACGTGATTAAAAAGCTGCTAGAGGGAAACCGGAAGTGTCTGACACGATATAGTCCAGCTGCTGTGAAAGCAGCGAGATGGCTCGCATGACGTCGGTTAAGCTGCCGGATGAGCGGCCCATTGAGCCAGGGGCAGAATCCGCACACCCGAGGCGGCGGCAGCGGCGGCAGCGGCCGCAGTACTCGGGCCAGCCGGACCAGCGGCCAAGGGGGCGTGAACGGCATCCGTTGAGCCAGAGCTGGTGGCGGCCGCGATACTCACAGTAGCCGTAAGCATGGCCAGGGGAGCGTGAACGGCATCCCTTGTTGGCTTAGTTGTCGATGATGTCGTGGGGCAGAGATCCAGGGCCTGGGAAGCGTGGACGGCATTCCCTGGCCACAGGAGGCACCCAGGACGGCGAGAATTCATGTCCAAGGCAGCGTGGACGGCATGCCTTGGCGGTTTGGAGATCGAGGTAGTCCCGGGAACGGCATTCATGACAAGGGAAGCGTTGGCGGCGTTCCCTCGCCGGAAGGACCCAGTGCGGCGAGATGCAGGAGGACGCTAGGCCTCCGCAGTACGGTACTTAAGGCTGGAGCGCCTTAAGACCGGGTGTTCGTCGACTGTTCCATTGTAAAGGAACAGAGACAGAGACCGCATCCGTTCCTGGGCCGGCTGTTCTGATGATGATGATGATGATCCTTTATCATGGCTCGCACCCACTGAGGGGGATAGGCCAAGAATCGGGCGGCAGTAGGTAGCTAAAAAAATTCTTTTTGACAATGAGATACGCAAAATAAAAGAAGGCAAAAACAAAAACAAAGAAAATTTTGCATAACTAGAGTAGTGTGCCAACGAGCAGTCAGACTAACTGAAGGGTGAAAATGTATTTATTATCAAGGTCAGAAAAAAATGCAATGTTACTAACGAATTTGGAGAAACAAAATACAGTGAAATGAATACTGATCTGATAGGTAGAATAAAGTTACAATAATTAACAGGGTAATCGTCTTGTTTCTGTTAAAAATTGAAACACTGCGCAACAAACGTCTCTGCGACAATAGCCGAGGGTGGAGGCCCCAAATGATAATAATACAGGTGTATTTATTCTTAATCCAATTTTGCAGAGTGGAGCTTCGAGTAATATCTTTCTCTGGTTTGAATAACGTCGGCATGATAAAAAGTAGTGGTCTATTGTTTCAATTACTTTACAATTTTGGCACAGAGGGGACATCGTCAGACCAACTCTATGTAAATAGAAATTCAATTCCGGGATGCGACAGCGTAATTTGGAGAATGTAACTTCTAACTGCCGAGAAGGACACCACTGATTATTCCAGCCATAACCGAGATGCTGAAAGTCTGTAGATGGGATCAGCGATAACTTGCTTAAGTCATTTCGTAGGCAAAACGTTCTGAATCTCGATGCAGTGACGTAAGCTGCATCCGGTAAAATATGAAGCACAGGTACATTTAAAGATGTTCTGGCTAATAAATCTGCCATTTCGTTTATGTATAAATCGCAGTGTCCAGGAACCCAGAGCGAATTAATTTTTTGTAACGTTGTAGGGACTAAATTTTGAATCACATTTAAGATAGTTGTACTCGTTGCCGAGGAAAGCGACACACATACCGACCGAGAGTATGTTACTACGACAGCTGATAACTGATTCGGGGGTAGTTTGCGCAGTGCTAAAACAATCGCCAATAATTCTGCTATAAAAATAGTCGTGTAATCCGGAAGGCGAATAGAAAAGGGTCAACTAAGAGAAGGAGAAAAGATGCCTACGCCAGGCTTTGCGTCTAACATTGAAGCGTCAGTGACTATTATATTGTTTGTTTCCTGGTGAGAGAGGTAATCTTGTAATTGGTCATTTAAATACCGGCTGTTCTATTCGCCTTCGTCGTCGTCTTCCCCCAGCGCCCGCCTTGCGAGCGCCCGCGGCCAAGTTCACTTCGTCTTTACATTGCATACTTGTTTGGGCCACTATGTATGTATGTGTTCGTGGTCGTGATGTCGTCGTGGCCGTTGCCTGGTCGTGTCGTCATCGCCAGACACTCGCTATCATGCATACGTTGTCACACCGTTATTGCCGTACCACCTTGATCACAGCAGCTTCTCATCCGACCCTCGTCATGCCGTCATCTACACGCCATCATCGTCCTATAGGTTTCATGATACAGTCACTGGGATGCCATCGTCATCAAGCACTTGTCATATGCGGTCGCGTTTCGATGCAGACGAAATGCAGAAAACACCCGTGTACTTAGATTTAGGTCCCCGGTAAAGTGCCCCAGGTGGTCTAAATTATAATCAGATGGTGGTTTAGGCACATAAAACCCCATAATTTATTTTTAGGCACTCGTCATCATGTCATTATCCTCATGCCGATTTCATGCTATATTCGTCATTGCGTCGTCGTAAAACCCTCGCTGTGTGCACTCGTCATACCGTCATCATGATGCCGTCGCGGTCCGTACGTCGTCGCTGTTGTAACTTCAAGATCTGTTTTTTGTCATGCCGTCATCGCAAGCCATCGTTTTCACGCATTCGTCATACCCTTGTCATCATGACATGGTTGTCAAGCTGCCGTTTCACCATCGTTACCACTTCATTAATGTCGTCTCATTGTCGAGGTCACTGTTGCAGTTTTTAAGGGCAACAGAATTGGACAAGCGGCTGTAGCCTGGACAGGTGTTTATAGTGCTGCTAGTGCTACTGTGCTGTGCCACCTGTGACCGATTGTTATTGTGTATATGTGCTCCTTTCTTTCTCTATCTCCACTTTCCTGTCGATTTACCTCCCCCTCCCCTCTCTCCCCAGCGTAGGGTTGCAAACCGGATCTTAACATCACGTTAACTACCCTGCCTGTCCCCTTTCCTCTGTCTCTCTCTCGTCCCATTGTCGTAATCCCATTGTCGTCATACCACCTCCACTGATCCATCAAGATCATTCCTTGTTCACCATTTTATCGTCATCATACTGTCTTCATTCAATGGACATTATGCTGCGGTTTTCATGCTATTGTTGTCTTCGCGTTGTCGGCAGACAGACGTTATGATGCCTCCGTTTTAATAGAGTCATCATGCCGCCATGGTCGTGTCACCTCCGTCATTCCACCTTAATTCGGTTCTCGTCATATCGTCGCCGTCCTGCCATCATCGCCATACAGCCGTCGTCACCTCATTGCTGTCATCGTCGTCCTGCTGTTGTCACACCATCGTAAAATTTAAGAATTGACATATCGTTGTCATTATGCCGTCGTCGTTATTCCACCTTTGTCGTTCCATTGATATCATTCCTGCATCATTACATTGTCAGTGTGTTGGCGCCATGCCGCCATCATAGAGAATAAATTCTACAAGATCAGGCACTTGGTGAAAACTGGCCACAGGAAACACGCCACGCTATGGTTGACATCAGCCGTTAGTTGACGCGAGCATCGGAAAAAAAAACGTATGTAAAATGAAGTTAACCAAGAATGCTTATTTCTTTTATTTCCTGTTAAATAAAAAAACATTTGCGTATGAAAGAAGTTATATTTTGCGACTTACATTTCTAGCGTTACCTAGCGACAAACTATGACACGGCAGATGCATGCGCCATGCGCAATACACACCACAAAAGCGAGTGAGGCCGGCTGCGCATGTGAGCGTTTGGCTGTTTGGCATACTGTGTTAAAACACAGTTCTTAGGCACCTGTTCCTACATTTCGCGTCGGCGTCGTTGCTCGGCGTAACCGAGTGAACGAGCACAGCGAATGATGGAAGTGCAAACGCGGAAAGCACCGGGGGATGAAAGATGGCGATAGTGAAGACAGCCTGTATGTTGTAACCTATTTTCCTCCATAGGCCTACGATCCGATTACTGGCAGATCGCTGTCGACGACGAGTACCGAGAGAAGACCACATTTGTTGCTCCTGATGGCCTTCATCCGCCTAAAGTTAAGCTCTTCGGTCGCTGTGCCGCACCTGTCACGTTCGAACTAATGGTAGACTCCCTCCTCCATGGATTCAAATGGGCAACAGCCTCGTGCTACCTGGACGACGTCATTGTTTTCTATCCTACGTTTTGCACGCATCTAGATCGTCTATTAGCTATTCTTACCCCCGTATTCACAAACGCACCTCGACTCGACCCTCCACTCGAAATGCTCCTTGAGGGCGGCTTTTCATTTCACAATTCGCCCTCCACTCGAAACGCGCCTTGAGTGAAGGAAAGCTCGAGCGTTTTACTCGAGAATCTCAAGGTAGCACCGCTGTCACAAAAGAGCGCGTAATCAAAGCGCGCGCCGAGTGTCGCGCAAGCCAGCGAAAGAACACGCCGGTCCAGCGGCAACTTCAACGGAGGGGGAGAGCGCATACGCCTGAAGCAACAATGCTAACAACGGCGCCGAAACGTCTGGAACCTGGAAGAGACTCGACGGAGCGACGTTAACCGGAGAGAGAGAGAGAAGACACGCGCGCGCCGAGACACCTTCTCACCCGGCGGGTCGAGATAGAGATAACTACAGCGTGTAAGCGTGCGTGAACAGCATGAGTCATCACCCCCCCCCCCCCTCGACGACGCGGCGGTGGTCGAAGGTACCAGAAAAGACTCGAAGTTTCCCAAGCTTTGGCCGTGCGACGGAATCACAACTCCGATCGAGTGTTCGAGAAGGACCGTCGACGGCTATATAAACGCCGTGCGAACATTGTCAGTTCGGAGTCCAGTGAGGAATTCAGGAGTTGAGTCCGCACCGTGAAGTGATGTAACGTGAAGACCAAGCGTCTGCGGAAAAAGGGGATTCCCCGGCAAGCTAGTCGACGGGTTCTTCGAGCGTCTGCATTTCCGGAAGAAGTTCCTTCTTCGAGATTTGCCCCCAAGTTACGCCGAGATCGTCTGACTCCAAGACCAACCAGCACGGTGAATACGATTGGACACTTAGTGTTCCTATTTATTTTGTACTTTACGTGTTGGACTCTTAGTTCTTTATTTTCTTGTGTCTAATACCCATCTGATTTGTATTGTGTAGTGTCTAGCCTAAGTGTGCAGGTGTGTGTGTAACTGCCCTGTGTGAAGAATATATTTTGTTGTGTTTTGACAACTCTGGGCTCTGACTCGGTTTTTGGACAGCAACCGGCGTTCGCTGGCGCACCAGAGGGCCCACTCTTAATTGTCCTTGCTTTCGTGGGATTATTTTCGGAAGCTGATAAGTCGGCTTTGGAATTTAGTCCGGAGTCTGCGCCTCGTTCAACGGGGTCAGTGACAACCGCAGATACCTTGAATCGCTCCTTGAGTGAAGTTAGTGCGCAAACATGGCTGTGCTGTTATCAGTCGCTTGCCTCGTCGGCTTTTTCAGATGGACGCCAGTTGCCTCCGCAGCTTTTCTTTCGTTAACGATGCTACGCATCTTCAAGGGCATCGTTTTACGGACAGGAGCAATCCTCTGGAGCGCTTCGGCAACGGAGTAGTTCTACTGTGGCACCGAGACAGACCATGCCGTCCTGTCAAGAAGACTGCCAGCTAGTGCAGTGACCTGTTGTCTTATTCCGTGCACGAGCCAGTTTATGACCTGCATATGTGTATTCTTCGTGCGAGTGCTCCGAAACTACTGTCAGCGCCAGTGCCGTGTTTCTCGCGGGTGATCATACACAGCAGCACCATTTGAATCGCGGCACGATAAATAACTGCGGCGGACTTCGAACCTATGAGAAGAAAACAACTGCCAAGTTTCCTGCCGTTAGTGGGTGTATTGCCTGTGTGCTCGATTGCTGGATGCGGGTCTGGCTGCGCGAGCGCCTGAGCGGTTTGTACTCGGGTGCATCACTTACTACGCTATTCCAATAACGGCGAAGCGCACCACAGCAAGGCGAGCTTCTCTAAAAACAACCAGGTGCGTTCACTTTTCTGTTTCTCTATAATTTCATGCAGTTAGTTTGCGCGGGACGTGTGGCAGTAGCTGCTATTTACAGTCGTTACCAATAATTACGTGAGCCTTGCTTCAAAATATTCAGTTTAATCAGCTTATGCTTATGAACATCCAAGCCCAACGAGGAAGTGAGCAACCATGAAATGGTTTTCATAATTATACCTGCACGTATACATAGGGAATGTAATGTTTTATTCCAATACAAAGCATTGAATAACAATACAAGAGAGGATAGTTTTTTTACATCACATTATCTTTGTAGTGATAAAAACTGTAGCAGTTGACCCAGCTCCTACTACAGAAAACGCTTGCAAGTGGTATCAGATATATGTCACATTTATTTGTTGCGCACATTCCAGCTATTAGTGAGTGCATTATGTAAGTGTTAGATTGCTGTATGTCGGTCTGGCTGTGCAAACGCCAGACCAGCTTAAAACTGTATCTTTGCAAATATGAATGAAAACATTCCGAGCTTATCAATGTAAAAAAATCGGCGTCCTGAACACAATGAAAATCTTTAACGAATGTATTTACTTCGAAAAGTAAACTGATGAAAACGAATACTGTGCCTAAGGTAGTTTTTATGTGCGTTAACATCATTGTGTTTACAGCCAACCCCTTCTCTTATGCAGGAACCAGGCTGCCAACGCAACCACGCAGACCAACTGCCTTTTCAAGGGTGCTGCGCTTGCGTTGGTGTGCAAGGGAAGAAGAGTGGAGCTCCAGTTAATGTGTACTGCTGCACTATAGTCGTTGTCGCACTATTTTGGCTAAAACTTCTACTCCTTTCTGACATCCTAACCGCTCAAAGATCACCACTAAAGGCATTTTGCATAAATTTGCCTTCATAGGCACCTTGCAGCTTAAGTCTGTATTTTTCATCCAGGTTTCTTTTCTTAAGCCATATTTAATAAAGCAGTCTGCATCACTGAATTATTTGTTGGCAATCCAAGTGTCAATCTCTGAAACAATAAATTAAAATTATCCTCGTTTTTTGTGTTCTGATAGGATTGCAAAAACAGCGTGGACTCTGATCCTACAAACACAAGCAGCAGTACTACTGACAAAGCTATTCTAGAATAAAACACCATCCGTGTTCTAGACAGTAGACTAGCAGTTTTCTAGACAGTAGCATACCATCGGGTGTGGCCACCCGACGGTATGCAGGGGTAAATCCTTACAGAATATACGCTGTGTCAGCTCCGTTTCCAACTTCAGCTTAAGATTAATTATGAAGGCCGGAACAATGAATTTGTTCCATTTGATTCGGATCACAGTTGGCTTCCATGGGGCTTGCAGAAGTTCAGTAATTGACCGAGGAACAGAGCGTGTCTTGTGGGATCCCACAACAGGCCAAATGGTGATGCAGACTGTCACAATGGCGTTGCTGAAAAATACAGTATAGAGCGCATTACTACCATGAGTTCAGTAAAGCTCAAATCGACCATTAAAATTATGGTATATTTTTTCATGTACACTTGCTCAGGCAAAAGTAGCTTCAACATTCCACTAAATACTGAAGTGCTGCATTACAAATTGTGGCCAGTAAAAAAGCTCACGTCTCAACCGTAACACATTATGGGCAACTCATGACTTCGCACATCATAATCATGACTATGCTCTTCAAAACAATAATATATGACTGTTAAAGAGGAATGAAATATGAGTTTGATTTCATTACGGCATAGCTGTTTCATGTTTGCGGTTTTAAATAACACGGCGTGCATTTAACCATTTCGTCAATGTGACCGGACATAACATCAGTATTATTAATGATAAGTATGAAAAATAAGCACAGACTAACTAACGGGCTCATCAGTCAAGTACTTCCGCAGCACCTAAGTTCTTTCAGGGAAGCGAGATGATGCATTTCAGCAGGCAGACACCGTATCTATCGATGCTTTCACGTCAGTTGCATGTCTTACCGTGCAACACAGACGTTGATTTTTTTTTTCCATCAGCTGGTCTTTCCCAAGGCCCACATCCTGCAGCAGAATGCCAAAAATGATATGTACATAGGGCGTTCGCACGCTAAGTTCAGTGCAGCTAAGCAACTGAAATGAAAAGACATAGCACAACTGAAAAAAAATGTGGGCGTTGCGTGAACTTGAAAGCACAGTTTATGGAACGTGCAGGAGATGCTACGACATAGCACATTGAAAAAGATAAGACGAAAAAACACTAATGCTGGTAATGAACTACTGAGAAGTGAATTTTCGGAAGAATAAAAAATTTCGTAGCGTATATGTGAAGTGAAGCAGCACTGGAAATGCAGGCACCAGTGCTGGTTCACTGACGATATTTCCTACAATTTGAACAAACCGACTAACCGCACGGCTTTTAAAATTAAGTACAGGACTGAAAAACGTTTGTTTCTTTAAAACTGCCACAGCTACGCACTCAACCATGTGCATTCTGCCACATGTATACTACAACTGCTTCTCTACTGAAAGATTTCTTACGCGATAGTGGAATGATCATCGGACACAGTCGCGGAGCGGTGCCTTGTGCATATGTATTTAAACAACTGAACGGATAACAAATTGTTGCGCCGAATCTCCCACAAGCTCCAATGCAAAAAAAAAAGAAAAAAAAGGAACGTCTCGCGCAATCTTATGCTGCCTCGAATAGTATGCTTCGGGTGCTAATGCCCGCAGCATGAGCAACTGGAGCCAGTCATGCTTGGATACATCGGACACGTTTTATTGATAGCGCGGTGGCAACTTAACGAGAACCGCAACAACGTAATGTGCTTCCATACATAAACTGCTCACTCACCCTTATCTTTGTCCTGTTGCTTTCAGAAAGCTTTCAGCAGCACATGGTCTTGAAGTTAAACAAAGCTGCCCATCGGCCGTTCCATGCGTTGCCTCCTTCGAAGTCAATCCGGCTCGATCACAGTACACACACGGACAATATCATTCATAATAACCACGATTAACAACTGCAACGTGAACCGTAAATTAAGCACAAGAAAACAATGAGCAGCAGACAAATGCGGGCGCAAATTTTCTTATTTCTCAGCGATGCGCCATGCTCAGCTGCTGAGGTGCGATCGTTGCCAGACCTCAAACACAGCTCCCGCATGATCTATCAGTCCAACGCTAACAGTGGCAGCGCTGCCGAGCCAAATTTGTGCATTGCGCCGTGTTGTCATTTGATAACGAAGCCAAATTAACGGAAACACATATCTGTCTTAAATAATTGGGCTTTTGCTAAGCGCATTTAAGTATAGCCTCGATATCAGACGCTTTTCTCGGTCGGTGCACTTCACTCGAGTCAAGGGCGCATTTTCAAGGCGTTCCTTGGCGGAGGAAAAGTGAAGTAGTGTTCAGTGAAACGCAACGGCGCCTAGATTGAAGGAATGCTAGTCGCCTCGACTTGACTGAGTCGAGGAGAAGCGTTGAGTGGAGGCGTGTTTAAGAATACGGGGGTTAGTGTTTCTCAGTGCCAGTCTGCAGTTGAACTTTACGCAGTGTCACTTTCGTCGTCACCTGATCACCTTATTTGCCACCTCGGAACTTTCCAGCCTTCCTGTCCCGAATTACCCAAAGACGTTTCCAGTTTCATAGGGCTCTGCCCTTATTTCCACCGTTTTGTGGAAGTCCTTGTGACAAGTACGAGACGTGGTGCCGATCTTTGTCGATGGCGATTTCGATCCTGCTTGCATTGGCACTGTAAGTATATATTTTAATTAGCTTTTTACCTGTGCTTCACGTAGCGATAATACATCTATATAAATATGTGCATGTGTGTGCCTGTGAGTAAATATATTTTACACCCTGGAAGCCCATATGAAACAGTGCAACCATAGCCAACAAGTTTAAGAAAAGAGATCACGAGCCATTCCACTCTGTGAAGGTGGATGACCAGCGAAGCTGTTCAACGCATGACACAAAGTGACACAGAGGTGACACAGAACTAGGAGGCCGCATTTAGTCCAGACGCCCGAGGATCAACATGCCTACGAAGAGTGATGGCAGGAACAGAGAGGCGAATGCAATTGGTGCCGGGGGGTGGCAAGCACCACCAATGAAGACCGTGCACGAATGTGGCGCGTGTGGCATGCTTTGCAAGAAGGCCAATGTCGTGAGGCGTTTTTAAAGTGTAAGCTTTCTTTGCCGAGCTCCCCAGCCCTGTCACGCAAGAAGTGTAATGTTTATAAGACCGATAAAACTACTATCCTGACGTCCTATAGCAGTCCACTAATTTGCTATGGCAATCGATGCTTCGACTTTCGGGCGAAACTGTGGTTTATTTAACAAAATGCTCATCTATGCACCCAAGCACAAAAGTAACCGCCCACCTATTTCGTCCCACACTTCAGGAAATAATATCGCAAAATTGGTGTCATCCTGGAAATTAATTAGAAGTGAACACCTGTTTCAAACTCGGCGGCTACAATTCGTAACTTGCAATATTCGCCATAAAGTAAATTAATTAGGAAGTCAATTAGCAGTTGTTGTTAATTAGTTCAATATGCATTTCGATTTCTCGTGCAAGTACTGTCCGCCTCTGAACAATCCAGCTCAATGAGTAGAATTATATCTGCTACAGGCGATTTTTAAAAATTCCATAAATCTTAAACATGATCCCCCATATACCAGCCGCCGTTTCCTGGGCGGCAGACGACGACGCGAAGTGGACAACGAGCAGACGACGAGGGGATCTGCGGCACGTACGCAATGACTACTGGTGATATTGGTTGTTGACTTCAAAATGTTTTTTACTCGCTTCAAACAAAATTTACTCGAAAAAAAATTTCTAAGTCACAAGCTAAGAGGCCGGTGCGCATATTGAGCTATCTGACATATTTTTATCTGGAAGGCCTTAAGGCTTATATGTGGCATAAATTTCACAAAAATCCACTTTTTGCCAAATTTGGAGGTGTTTTTCTAAAAAATATGTGCCTTAAGAGTTTCAAATTACTTTTAGCATACAGTATAGCAACATGCGAAAAGGAAGAAAGAATATTGTAGTTTAAAATTTTGCGAAGTTTATGCGAAAAAAATTCTGAAAACGCAACATTTCTTGCTTTTTTACTGAACCAAATAAACGCGATAAATTTTAAAATGCATTCAGTTATCACATTATATGAAATAAGGAGGCCCCTAGAATTCTCTAAAATAAACTTTGTTATTATGCCTAATTTCATACTTTAATAAAAAACATTTACCTCCAACCAACTATTGCTTCTTTGCGGAAATTTCAAATAGCGCTCACGTGATCAAAACATTTTTGTCGACCAAAATACTTTGGTGAAACCTTATTCACACAATAGCCATCTAGCTAAATTTTTTTCAAGAAAATCAACGATGGTCGGTTTTTGGGCTGGGACGTTTCGCGTGGAATGACCCATATCTGTTTAGTTTCTCGTGTATAATAGTTCAAACATATGGTATTTATATAGTACTCCCGACAGACAATGTTTTGGTTCAGTTTCTTTGACCCCTTCGATTTCCGAGCACTGGCAGCTTTAGTTTAGAAGGTTCCTATCTAAATACACGGGAAAGGAGAAATCGTTTTTCTCAGCAACCACTACACCAAATTTGATTAGGTTTGTTGCATTTAAAAGGAGAAGTTAAAATCTACTGATTGTTGGTAGCGAGTGTTTAATTTAGGCCGTCAAGTGTTTAATAAAAATTGTAAAAATTGCTAATTTTCTGGAAGCGACACTATCAAGTTTACAACTCTGTAACTCAGCCATGAAAAAGGATATCAAAATTTTGTAAATTGCATATACTAGTGCATCTAAAGGGGACAAAAGTAATTTATTATGCATGGCTCTCAAACAGGCCAACTATATATGTTAGTTTGACTTTTCAAAACCGTTGTAAAAATGTAACTAATTCACATAAGATGTAAGTTGATGTATCAAATTTCCCCGCTTTGAATGCCCTTACGCATGGAGTTCACAGAAGTGTGATATCTATCCTTTATGCAAACCTATAAATTTGCAAACTTCGCGTTTCCATCTTTTTCAAACCTACCAATTCTTGAAAGTTTCTTTTAAACATTTTATGCCCTAAATCAACATTTTACTAAAAATTCAATAGAATATAACTTTATCTCCCAAATGCAACAAATTTCATTAGCCCAGTGTTTATCTCAGAATAGCGTTTCTACATTTTACATCTATTTGAATAGGCGTGGCTACAAGAAGACAAATACAGTGGACAGCCGCCAAATGGTTGCTCAATTAGACGTGTTAATGATGAGATGGGGACTCTGGTGATTCTTCCTGTTTGTGCTGTTTTAAACGTGTAGTACAACGTTTCGTTTAGTCGATGTTGGGCCCCCTCTGCACCAGTAAAGAAAGGAAAATTTACTAGGGGTCCCTTATGCTGAAGGCAAAAATAATGTTAAATACAATGGCAAGGGAACAAGAATTCAGGATCGTCAGTCAGCCTCTAGAGTCTGTAAAGGAGTTTGTTTATCTAGGTCAATTACTCACAAGGGACCTGACTATGTGGAAGAAATTTACAGAAGAATAAAATTGGGTTGGACTGCAGACGGCAGGCATTGCCAAATCCTGACTGGGAGCTTACCACTGTCGTTGAAAACAAAAGTGTACAATTTGTGCATTCTGCCGGTGCTAACATATGGGGCAGGAACTTGGAGGTTAACAAAGAAGCTCGAGAACAAAATTAGGACCTCACAAAGAGCGATGGAACGAAAATTGTTAGGCCTAATGTTACGAGACAGGAAGAGAGCGGTGTCGATCAGAGAACAAACGGGGATAACCGATATTCTAGCTGACATTAAGGGGGAAAAATGGAGCTATGCTGGTCATGTAATGGTTAGGTCGGATAATCGGTGGACCATTAGAGGTATAGAATGGATACCAAGAGAACGGAAGCGCGGTCGAAGACGGCAGAAAACTAGGTGGGGTGATGAAGTTAGGAAATTTGCAGGCGCAAGTTGGAATGAGCTAGCGCATGACAGGGGTAATTGAAATCACTGGGAGAGGCCTTCGTCCAGCAGTGGACATAAATATAGGCTGATGATGATGATGCTACAACTAAGACGACTTGAAGGTGAAAGCCCGAGGGCTGCTAACTCAATCAACACGATGACCACGTTTTTTTTTTTTGCTGTCATCATCACTCTGAAACCAAAATTTTACAGACACTTTTACAAGTCATCATGTCTTTTTGCAAGTCACCATTCCTATGATTCATCAAACTCGAACCGTGACTCAGCACTTTTTTTACTTGGACCCTCAAATCTCACATATATTTTTGCAAGTCACTCCCCCACTCCATAACCGCTTGATTGAATCCCAATTCACCATTGATTCACTCTTGATTCAATCTATCACTGCTTGGTTCACCTTTATTCACTCGATCACCTCGGGTTACGTCCATCACACTTGGTATGCTCTATTATTCCAAATTTCCAAATTCCTCACTCTTGATTCACCCTATCACCACTCTATTCTCCTTCATTCACTGTCATTTACTCTTCGTTATCATAGATCACTCTATCTCATCATTACCTTTCTCTTTTACTCCTATCACCCAACTAAACCCCTTTATTTCACCATCAATTCACTCTTATTCAGCATCAATTCACTCTTATTTCACCTCATTCACCTCTGTGTATGCCCATTATGACTTCAGCCAGTGCACTTGCTTTATCATTCTCCCACCCTTAAAAGGGTTTTTGTACGCATTAGCGCCTCTTATCCTAAGAGTGCCATTTCGTGTCGACGACGCGGTTTTGAAAAAGCCTTGACACAGAGACCTCGCAATTAGACATATAAGGCTTACATCTTTAAAGAGAAAAAACTCTCAGCCCTTCCACTGGGGTGTATATGGAAGACCAGCGAAGCTGTACTATGGTGGGAATTATGTAGTTTCAATTCTTACAATTAAGATGTGAGGGTGTAATTGGTTGTTTGAACTAATAAAGAATGATAAATATACATGATCCGGTAGTTTTCATTTATTTAGTGACCACAGGGACCATGGCCTTATGGTCGCTACTGTACACCGCCTTAGGGTGTACGGCAAATGTTGGCACGTTCTTCATAAACACGTCACCAACGCCTGCGCACGTTCGGTGCTAATACGGGCAAAACGCCGCCGCCATCGACAACAATTCTGGGCGTTGATGGTTCTGCTACATGTCCAAGTTTATACAGCTCCTCAGAATTTTGAGAATGACATGCCATTGTGGCGACACACTGTGCACAAATCGGCGCAGCCTCAGCCTCCCCACTTGCTAGTCCGGCGTGACACGGCTGCATGCTGCACCACGCCTCCGATAAGGGACAGTGCCACCGCAGCGTCATCGGAAGCTTACGTCACCGATGGTGGATATAAACCCAAGCTGCCAAGGTCGAAAGATTCTTCCTTCGCTAACCGCTCGAGCGCAGCGGCGCTATTCTCGCCCCGCCGCTGCTACTACGCTAATAAACAGTCGTTATGTTTCGTGTTGGGATGCGTCCTTCCATCTACACGGCATCCCACACCGTAAACAAATGTCATGAAACAAAAGACCGGCAGTACATGCCTTTTATGTTAAATCTTCTCAGACTTAAATATTAAAGGTGCGAAACAAACAATGCTCGAGCCAATGAGAGTGTTTTTCTACACGCGGACACGACCATCGGAGACTGAGCCTTAACACCTTCGTGGGAAAAAAAAAGAAAAAAACTTTAAAATGCGGAGAACTACAGTTGAAGCGGCCCGTGCAAATGAAGCGGATTTGCGGCCACAAGTGTTACAATCACAGATATCGGTCAGTATGAAAAAAAAGCCAGCGAAACTTCATGTGTAGGTGAAGATACGGCAGATCCCACGCCCTGCGGGAATCAATGTTATGCGAAGCAGTGTGCGGGGAGCCTACCAAGTTAACGAAACGACCATGAGAGCACCAAGACGTAGGCGGCTCTTTCATGACCTACATGACACGCATGTCACGACATTCATGTGCTGAGTCCTCAGGAGTCCCTTTAGCTACACCGAAGAGACCTTAGGGCGAAAGCTTTGGTCATACTCGTTACTATGACTTCTACGAACATCCTATAATGTTTCCTTCACTTAGTACCCACGTCCGAACCCATTTCAGTGTTTTTCAGTGTTAATGATTTTTTCGCTGAGTCATTGTCACTTTTGCTGAGTCGTGCTCATGACTATGATTTCTATCATCTTCCTTTAGTGTTCCTTCACTTAGTGCCCACGTCCGAACCCATTTCAGTGGTTTTAGAGAGTTAATATTTTTTCGCTGTGTCATTGTCATTTTTGCTGAGTCGTGCTCATTACTATGATTTCTACCATCGTCCTTTAGTGTTCCCTTCACTTAGTGCCCACGTCTGAACCCATTCCAGTGGTTCTTGAGTGTAAATATTTTTTCGATGAGTCATTGTCGTTATTGCTGAGTGATGCTTATGACAATTCTACCAGCATCCTGTAGTTTTTCCTTCACTTAGTACCCACGTCCGAACCCATTTCAGTGGTTTTTGAATGTTAATCTTTTTTCGCTGAGTTATTGTCATTTTGCTCAGTCATGCTCATGACTATGACCTCTACCATCGTCCTTTAGTGTTCCGTTCACTTAGTGCCCACGTCCGAACCCATTTCAGTGGCTTTTGAGTGTTAATATTTTTTCGCTGAGTCATTGTCACTTTTGCTGAGTCGTGCTCATGACTATGACTTCTACCATCGTCCTTTAGTGTTCCCTTCACTTAGTGCTCACGTCTGAACACATTCCAGTGGTTCTTGAGTGTTATTATTTTTTCGATGAGTCATTGTCATTTTTGCTGAGTGATGCTTATGACTACTCTACCAGCATCCTGTAGTGTTTCCTTCACTTAGTACCCACGTCCGAACCCATTTCAGTGGTTTTATTGCGATAGCAATTATATGGACACTCAAAAGCAGATTTCTGCCGTCGCCGTCGCCGTGAGGTTCCGTATGACGTCAATGGAGATGAAATCGTCGCCGCGCGCCGAACGCTGTATGTGCGAGTGAAAGGGCGTGAGGGACACGCGCTTTCACGGGGAGTGAACGCACGGCGGAGAACAAACGCGCGTTCTGCTCTGTGCTCCCTTAAGGGCTCCAGAAGTAGGCGTCTCTTTCCTCTACAATCACCATATATGTAGAGCAAACGTGCCTTCTTCCGACGCACGAAAGGCCGTGGGGGGGGAGGGGGAGGGAAGGGAGGCGACGTTTAGCTGCGGCACCAAGTGCCTATTCATATCAGAGGCTCCGGCAACAGTCGGCAACGCCGCACGCATTTTGAGTGAACGCGGGCAAAACGCCGACGGCGTCGACAACAGTTCTGCGTGTTGCCGGTGCTGCTGCATGTCCAAGTTTATACAGCTGATAAAGCTGCTATCATTACTCCGTATAGCTCTCTTCAAATTTGCTATCGCAATTGATGCTTCACCTTTCAGGTGCAACTGCGACAACTTTTTGAATGTTAATCTTTTTCGCTGAGTCATTGTCATTTTGCTGAGTCATGCTCATGACTATGACCTCTACCATCTTCCTTTAGTGTTCCGTTCACTTAGTGCTCACGTCCGAACCCATTTCAGTGGCTTTTGAGTGTTAATATTTTTTCGCTGAGTCATTGTCACTTTTGCTGAGTCGTGCTCATGACTGATTTCTACCATCGTCCTTTAGTGTTCCCTTCACTTAGTGCCCACGTCTGAAGACATTCCAGTGGTTCTTGAGTGTTAATATTTTTTCGATTAGTCATTGTCATTTTTGCTGAGTGATGCTTATGACTATTGTACCAGCATCCTGTAGTGTTTCCTTCACTTAGTACCTACGTCCGAACCCATTTCAGTGGTTTTTCAATGTTAATCTTTTTCGCTGAGTCATTGTCATTTTGCTGAGTCATGCTCATGACTATGACCTCTACCATCTTCCTTTAGTGTTCCGTTCACTTAGTGCCCACGTCCGAACCCATTTCAGTGGCTTCTGAGTGGTAATATTTTTTCGATGAGTCATTGTCACTTTTGCTGAGTCGTGCTCATGACTGATTTCTACCATCGTCCTTTAGTGTTCCCTTCACTTAGTGCCCACGTCTGAACCCATTGCAGTGGTTCTTGAGTGTTGATATTTTTTCGATGAGTCATTGTCATTTTTGCTGAGTGATGCTTATGGCTATTCTACCAGCATCCTGTAGTGTTTCCTTCACTTAGTACCCACGTCCGAACCCATTTCAGTGGTTTTTCAATGTTAATCTTTTTCGCTGAGTCATTGTCATTTTGCTGAGTCATGCTCATGACTATGACCTCTACCATCTTCCTTTAGTGTTCCGTTCACTTAGTGCCCACGTCCGAACCCATTTCAGTGGCTTTTGAGTGTTAATATTTTTTCGCTGAGTCATTGTCACTTTTGCTGAGTCGTGCTCATGACTGATTTCTACCATCGTCCTTTAGTGTTCCCTTCACTTAGTACCCACGTCTGAACACATTCCAGTGGTTCTTGAGTGTTAATATTTTTTCGATGAGTCATTGTCATTTTTGCTGAGTGATGCTTATGACTATTCTAACAGCATCCTGTAGTGTTTCCTTCACTTAGTACCCACGTCCGAACCCATTTCAGTGGTTTTTCAATGTTAATCTTTTTCGCTGAGTCATTGTCATTTTGCCGAGTCATGCTCATGACTATGACCTCTACCATCTTCCTTTAGTGTTCGGTTCACTTAGTGCTCACGTCCGAACCCATTTCAGTGGCTTTTGAGTGTTATTATTTTTTCGCTGAGTCATTGTCACTTTTGCTGAGTCGTGCTCATGACTGATTTCTACCATCGTCCTTTAGTGTTCCCTTCACTTAGTGCCCACGTCTGAACCCATTGCAGTGGTTCTTGAGTGTTGATATTTTTTCGATGAGTCATTGTCATTTTTGCTGAGTGATTCTTATGACTATTCTACCAGCATCCTGTAGTGTTTCCTTCACTTAGTACCCACGTCCGAACCCATTTCAGTGGTTTTTCAATGTTAATCTTTTCGCTGAGTCATTGTCATTTTGCTGAGTCATGCTCATGACTATGACCTCTACCATCTTCCTTTAGTGTTCCGTTCACTTAGTGCTCACGTCCGGACCCATTTCAGTGGCTTTTGAGTGTTAATATTTTTTCGCTGAGTCATTGTCACTTTTGCTGAGTCGTGCTCACGACTGATTTCTACCATCGTCCTTTAGTGTTCCCTTCACTTAGTGCCCACGTCTGAACCCATTGCAGTGGTTCTTGAGTGTTGATATTTTTTCGATGAGTCATTGTCATTTTTGCTGAGTGATGCTTATGACTATTCTACCAGCATCCTGTAGTGTTTCCTTCACTTAGTACCCACGTCCGAACCCATTTCAGTGGTTTTTGAATGCTATACTTTTTTCGCTGAGTCATTGTCATTTTGCTGAGTCATGATCATGACTGTGACTTCTATCATCGTCCTTTAGTCTTCCTTCACTTAGTACCCACGTCCGAACCCATTTCAGTGGTTTTTCAATGTTAATCTTTTTCGCTGAGTCATTGTCATTTTGCTGAGTCATGCTCATGACTATGACCTCTACCATCTTCCTTTAGTGTTCCGTTCACTTAGTGCTCACGTCCGAACCCATTTCAGTGGCTTTTGAGTGTTAATATTTTTTCACTGAGTCATTGTCACTTTTGCTGAGTCGTGCTCATGACTGATTTCTACCATCGTCCTTTAGTGTTCCCTTCACTTAGTGCCCACGTCTGAACACATTCCAGTGGTTCTTGAGTGTTAATATTTTTTCGATGAGTCATTGTCATTTTTGCTGAGTGATGCTTATGACTATTCTACCAGCATCCTGTAGTGTTTCCTGCACTTAGTACCCACGTCCGAACCCATTTCAGTGGTTTTTGAATGCTATACTTTTTTCGCTGAGTCATTGTCATTTTCCTGAGTCATGATCATGACTGTGACTTCTATCATCGTCCTTTAGTCTTCCTTCACTTAGTGCCCACGTCCGAACCCATTCCAGTGGTTTTTGAGTGTTAATCGTTTTTTGCTGAGCCATCGTCATTTTTGGTGAATCATGCTCATGACTATTACTTCTACCAGCATCCTGTAGTGTTTCCTTCACTTAGTACCCACTAGAGCACTGCACGGGCCCGGGCCGTCCGAAGCGTTTGTCGGCGGGCTCGGGCTTATTGAAGGGCCTAAGTAGGCCTTCGAGCACACGCGACCGTTATGCATTGCATGGTTCAATGCATTCTGTGCCAAGCTGAAGTGACACGTGCAAGATGACTGTCATCATCATCATCAGCCTATATTTATGTCCACTGCAGGACGAAGGCCTCTCCCTGCGATCTCCAATTAACCCTGTCTTGCGCTAGCTGATTCCAATTTGCGCCTGCGAATTTCCTAACTTCATCACCCAACCTAGTATTCTGCCGTCCTGGACGGCGCTTCCCTTCTCTTGGTATCTATTCTGTAGCTCTAATGGTCGATCGGTTATCCATCCTACGCATTACATGGCCGGCCCAGATCCAGTTTTTTCCGCTTAATGTCAACTGGAATATCGGTTATCCTAGTTTGTTCTCAGATCCACACCTGCTCTCTTGACTGCATATCTTATCAGATGACTATATCTCATCAACGAAAATAGTAAGACAGATGAAGTTCTCGTTTTTAACAGCGGAGCTGTTTCAGCCGGGCCTAATGTGTCCGCTGAATCCAAAAATGTGGGCCGATCCTGGCAGCAGTGCAGAAAGGGTCCAAGAACAATGGCACATACTGTGAACTAGCAAAGCTGAGCCTGGATATGTCTAGCTAAGAATGGTGGGAACTAATTGACTATCGATAGGCAATTCATAGCCAATCAATAGCTAGTCGATAATCGACCAATAATCAATAAGTTCCCGAAAATGCTAGGGATTACTTGGTAGTGGTTAACCTAGCCCAAATATGTGGCCAATACCTTACGATAACCAATCAACAGCCAATCAATTGCTAATCAATAATGGATCAATAATCAATAAATTCGGATAACTTGGTAGTACCAGTTATCCCAAGTACGTGGCCAATATCTTGTAATAGACAATCTATAGCCAATCCATAGCTAATCGATAATCAATCAATAATAAATAAATTCCAGGAAATGCTGGGGATGACTTGGTAGTGCTCAGTCTAGCCAAAAGCCAGGACTAGCTAGATGCCCACCATCTCCGCTGTCTCTTTAGCATTGCGCCGCCAGTGCAAGCTACGCAATTTTTTTTTCTTTTCCGCAAAAACGAACATTTTTTCCGCGTAAGGAAAAATAAATTATACAAAGAACCACTCCTCAAACCATTTCCATGTTACTGCTTTTGCGATCGCACTATTATCAATGTCGATACTATGGCATTATTTTAGCGCTAAGGCCAGTTACTTTTGCGCTTCAATGCATACAACAGCGTTTTCCTCAAAAAGTTAACTGGAACATCCATGCATTTCGTCGGACACTTTGAAAATTAATATCTCGAAACTAGTTCGGTCCTGATAATTCGTTCCAAGTGGATGCGCCTTGCAAACTCAGCCGCCATAATTCCTAGATTGAAAGATGTCCCGTTAAATAAGTAATTAAGAAGTTAATTCGCGTAATTATGTTAAATATTCAATTAGGCGTTTTGACCATCCATTAGGCCATCCATGTTAGAAGTAGCTTGGAGCTACATAAAACAATTAGCCTCCTTAGAGCGTCGTTCGCATTAATGCGAACACAAGAAATCCTGAGATATGGTCAATTCCATACTTCAGAACACTCTATAAGCATCAGTCGTTAATACATTACCTACCATTCACGTTGAACAGATGAAAAAATGGCGGTAATTTAAGTAAGAAAGAAATCAGCTGACACTTTGGTCGCTTGTAATGTATCTGATGTGATTATTTTGTCTTTTTGTATGGTTCTGAGTATATAATGTAAATCCTGTTTCGTTTTCTTAGCAAATGTTGATCTTGTAAAATTCAGTCTCATGCTATGTTGTATAGCTGGTGTTGCGTTGTTTTGTATAGCTAGTATTGTTATTGTTGTGTTGTTTAAAATGCATTCTGTTAAAACTTTTTCCAATTCTGTTTACTCGCCGTGACGCAAATAGTCTTTGTCTTTCCGTTCATAGCTATTTCGTCTGTGAGGAATTCCAGCGATAGCGGGAATATATGTGAATTATTGTGCATTTGTACACACTGTTTGCTGTACTATTGCCCCGCCTGGATCTTTTCGGTCACGTCAAGCTACATATCTAGCTTTCAGTCCAAAATGATCGTCCAGATGTAAATGGACGATAAATTGATTTCATTTGATTGATTTCGTCAGACACTTTGAAAATTATTATCTTAAAACTGGTTTAGTCCTGAGAATTCGTTCCAAGTGGATACGCCTTGCGAACTCGGCGGCTATAATTCGTAGTTTGAAAGATGTGCCGCAAAATAATTATTTAAAACGGTAATTAGCGTCATTATTTTAATTCTTTAATTAGGCTTTTGATTTCTCGTGGAAGTAATGGCCGCATCATCTAGTAGATCAAGGATTATAACTGTGCTATCTGCCACAGGCAATCTTTAAAAAGTTGGTTCAGCTAAAATCAAACGCCCTGTATATTTGCATGCTAAATGACATCATAGAACCATATCGTACAAATCATAGTAAGTGCATGCGCACCACCAGAAAAATAGTAGCACAGGCCGGATTACTGATGTTCCCATGGGAGAAACAAAGATTTCGGCCTTTTATTGCTTATATACTGCAGCTGATTAAACCTCGAGAAGGTGAGGCTGACAGATACGGTACAATCTGTAAGTAAAAAAAGAATTTTTTTCTTACAAGCCGGGCCTGGTCATGCACACGCGGGCCCTAGCTGAGCTTAGAAGTGAACGCCCGCGCCCGGGCCGCGCCCGGGCTCAGTAACACTGGCCCGGGCCGGGCCCGGGCTGGTCTTGGTCATGTACGCCCGGGCCCGGGCCGGGTTCGGGCTCTGTATTACGGGCCCGGGCTGGGCTTGGGCCTCGTAAAGCGAGCCCGGGCCGGGCTCAGGCCGAAAAATCAGGCCCGTGCAGTGCTCTAGTACCCGCGTCCAAATCCATTTGAGTGGTTTTTGAGTGTTAAACTTTTTCGCTGGGTCATTGTCACGACCTACATAACACGCATGTCATGATATTAATGTCATGACATATCATTTATGTTCGCCACATACTCTTCTCCAAGTATGCCAATTACGGTACATAACAAGTTAACGAAACGACCATGAGAGCACAAAGCCGTAGGCGGCTACATAGATAGATACGGTCGAAGTAGCAAATGGTCGCCAAGAAATGCTTCGCGTTTAAAACTTCCATAATCTAAGGAGTGCACGGTGCTCCAAGTTTTATCGATATACCGACAACACCACTGGTGGCACCGACCGGTAAGGGGAGTATTCTCATTTACTTCCCTTTTGGCAACTATCACTTTGTTGCTGATTGAGGGACTCGGAATAAATTCTATGGTTCATGCATCCCATCGTCATCCCAAATCAAACAAGGCATTGTGTTTCATCTACGCGTCAACGAAAGGTTGAGTTGCCTTCCAGCTTTTTACAGAATCATTTCTTTTAAAACGCAGGCAGGACAAGCAGCAAGAAGACGTTGCCTGTATATCGTGTCAATCGGTACTATATGGTACCAACGCACAGTATAACAATGCATGTCGACTAATGAATAATATAGAAGTCATATCTTAATATATAACAATTCAGAGCCACTACCACATCTGCATCTCCTTCCTTCATGCCACAGCAAATGTCGGTGTAATTCATTTTGTGCAATCAATAAGTACTTTAAACATTGTCACATTCTCATGACGGCTTAAATTAAGACACTGTCAATGTGACTTCAAAATGTTAACTCTTTATTGGTTGAACCTGTGCCCAGAAAAACAAATAAGTGGCACTGAAAGCACAATGTTACACCAAACATAGTCGGTGATTGGCGAAATATGATGTGCGGGTCAAGCGCGTCACATGACTCGTTGAATGTTCTAGCGCAATCGCTGCTGCTCCATACATACCTTCAAGAAAGTACAGCAATATTCGCGTCGCGCATACAATCTGATTACACAAGGTTGGGCGGAAACATACTAGATGTCAGAGAATCAACGATAACATTCGAGTAAGTTATGTTGTTGCGTCCTGCGCTTAGCGATAGTTTTCTCTGGATAGCAGGTGAAATGTGGTGCCTAGAAAAAAATGATGTTTTTTTTCCTAGCATCACATTGAATCATAGAATTGAAAACTTGTTGTGCCTACCTGGGCATCAGTTCAGATGTTTTAACAACTGAGCCATCTTTGTGTGCAAGTGCATTGGGCTAGTTCCGACATATGGTATATAATTATTCTGTGCAATTCCCGCACTAGGAATTCACAAGACAAATTTTTGCACAGTGCCTTGTTTACACTTTTCTTCATTTCCACATGCAAGGTATGACACTACAACTTCCGCTGAAGACACTGTGCTAGCTGCAAAGGCCATTTTTAATGCTAATTAATGGAGGGCACGTATACAATCTATAGAGCAGCAACATCTACGCTTATTTTGTGTGTATATTTCTGAACAGCTTCTCATTCAAGCTGAGATATTTTGTGCTGTTGGCGAATCAGGGGGCTGCCTAGGGTGTGCCACTACGAAATGGGCGTGATGGGCACAGCACACCCTGTCGTCCCTCACCCCACTTTATCATTACATCTAACAAAAAGACAATAGACAAAGTTGGATTCATTTGAATACCCAATGTTGGCGACATTTCGGATTACTGATTGTTGAAAGAAGAATGACTTGATGCCTGGCAACCTGTACTAACTTCTTCACATTTTAATTAAAAGTTTCTTTCAATGTCTCTTAAAATTCCTAATCTGATGCACCTAAATTTGGTGCCGGAGTGGAGAGGAGCGATGTTATTTGACTTTATCTTGGGTGTCAAAATACCTTAAAACAATGCTGCATCCACGTCAATGTCTATGTGCAGCAGACACATTCTAAAACTTATATCTCCAAAGACATGAGAGGGGGGTTAAGGCGTGGACTGGGCTACTGCATGGCCTGCTCTCTCACGAATTTCACGAACACTTTCCCTGCGTTATATCTGACCAGGCATCTCAGCAGCAAGAAACTGACCTCTTGTCCAGCCCTTTGCCTGCAATCAACGCAGGACATTCGAAAGCTCCTGGTTGCATTTATAATAAATCGCGAGATTTCGTACTGCAATCTGCTGTTCAGTGTAGACACCCTTATATTCGAGTATGTTCGCATGCCGTTCGGGTAGAGAAACGCTGCTCAGACGTTCCACAGGTTCATCAACGAGGTAACGGAGGTACTCACCTTCGTATTTGCATATCTCGACGACCTCCTGGTGGCTCGTGTTTCCCCCGAACAGTATTGCGACCATTGGCGCCTGCTATTTTCAAAGCTCCAGGCACACGACCTGCTCATCAACCCCGCAAATTGCGTCTTCGATGTCGACGACGTTGAGTTCCCCGGACACCGCGTGACTCGCGGGAGAATCAGACCGCTGGAAAAGAAGGTTCAAGTCTTACGCGACTATCCTCGCCCAACATCTATCCGAAAGCTCCACTAATTCATTGGGCTGCTCAACTTCTACCGCCGTTTTCATCCCAACATCGCCCACATTATCATACCACTCACCAATCTACTCAAGACCACGAAGCTCCATCCTCCCCACATACTAGGATGTCTGACGCCGAAGCATCCTTCCAAGCTGCCAAAAACGCATAGGCGCATGGCACAGTGCTGGTGCATACTCTGCACATTGCACAGATGCGTCACATCACCAATGCATCTAGTATGGCTGTCGACGTGCTCTTACAACAGTTCCAGAGCAACTCTTGGTACCCACTCGTGTTTTTTTTTTCTCGCAGAAACTTAAACCTGCAGAAACGTGATATAGCACGTTCGGTCGGTGTGGTGGATATTTTAAGTTGATCGTCGAAATATCTACCGTCTGCAATCAGGCAGCGAGACACATTGGGCCGCGCGCTACTTACTATGCAGTTAATTGAAGAATCCTCGGGATAATCGCACGTCGTACATCGAACGCCGCGTCGTAAGAATTAAGGAGCCCATCACCAGCTCGGCTCACTCAGTGGATATTTTAAATTGATCGTCGAAAGATGAGGAAGAAGAAGAAGCCGGCCAGTGCGGACGTGGAAATTTCGGCTCGCGCTTCTGCACACGTTTTCGGACGGATTTTTGTGATTCCTAGCAGTGAAATGTGCACTATTCGACGCAGTTTCTTCTAGGGAAACACGCCGATGTCTGATTTTTGCCGGTCAGTGTACTCTTTTTCAACTTTCGAGACGTGTTAGTTCGGACTACGCCGCGGCTAGGCTAGCCCTACCCGACTAGGCCTATCGTCGGCGGTGAGGAGCGAGCAGGCCCAGGCCTCGCTCGTACGTGTGCGCGGCAGCATGCCCGCTATGGAGACAGTCGTGGAGGGAGAGGAAATCTCCCTAGAAGAAGCGAATCGCCCGGGCTGGACGACGGCCATGGGCAGAAACAAGAAGGCCAAACCGGGACCGACCGTTCCGGACCGAGGCAACGAGGAACGAGCAGAGACCAAGGGCGGCTGCCGCACGGCCGACCCGCAGAGCGCGGTCAAGCGCCTCGTCCCCGCATCGAGGCTCCTCCCGCTACCGAGAGACCACATTCGCATCATAGTGAGGCTGAGAGACGGCCTCGACGTGAAAAAAAGTCAGCAAAATTCGCCTAGCGCAAGCGCTAGCAATGGCGGTCCTCGCTCACGTCGAACGAGACCGAGGAAGACATCGTTTGCCCGAACGCAACCCAGAACATTCACACAATTCGCACAATTTAGTAAATATAAATAAGGACGAATGCTTGAAATCTCCGAACCGTCACTCGAGTAGAAATAACCAAGAGAAATGTATACGCCCCTTCCTCCCACGCTGCAATACGTATTAGTTTAAGTATTCATTCTTTCCTTTAGCTATCGAAATGTGGTATGACCTGCCGAATCAGGTTGTCAATGCTGAATCAGTTGACACATTTTTGTCACTTGCGGAATCTTACTTTGACCTACTGCATTAAGACGATAGTGTTCGGTGCGCAAAGAGAAGCGAAAATAATGCATCGCGCATGTATTGACACAATCTGTTCAAACGAATTTTTCCCTTTCCTTCTTTGTGTGTCTTTCTTCATATTACCGCTCTCACAAACTGCATGACCTTTTACTGCCGCATTCTTATTTTTTATCCTACACATGTTTTCAAATACTGGTATGCCCACTGAAATATTCAAATGTATAGTCCACTTATTATTTTGTTGTTGTCGTCCATGCCATAGCCTCCTATATTTTTAATGCCCGCCGAGTGGCGAGCAGAGCAAGGCGCTCCGCCCGTACCTTCTAGTTCATGCGCTCGCCACCACGCCGCGCTGCCGCCCCATACGTCAAGGGCATAGAAAGACGACTGGAAAACAGCGAATTAGGTTTTGATTTATCCTACATGCGTAATGGACAAATGGTGCAACAGAAGGTCCCTGGACTGATGTACGCAGACGACATTGTGCTACTAGCAGGACAATAAAAAAGATTTACAGATACTTGCGAATATCTGTGGGAACGCAGCGACAAATCTAGGCCTTAAGTTTAGCACAGAGAAATCAGGGATTATGATCTTTAATGAACACACAGAGTAACTTCATGGTGTCAATTCAACAGCAAGTAATACATATAGTGAAGCAATATAAGTACCTCGGCGTACACATAAACGAAGGAAAGAATTACTCAAGCAACCACCAAGATAATCTGAAAATAAAGGGGATGCGGAATGCAGCAATAATGAAACACAGAGCACTGTGGGGCCACAATAAGTATAAGGTGGTGCGTGGAATCTGGAAAGGAGTAATGGTGCCAGCGCTAACATTCGCAAATGCCATTATATGCTTAAAATCGGATATATTGGCGGGTTTGGAAGTTAACCAAAGATCAGTAGGCCGGTTGGCTTTGGGAGCACACGGTAATACAACAAATGAGGCAGTGCAGGGTGACATGGGTTGGACCTCTTTGAAGTCAGAGAAGCACAAAGCAAAATTAGTTTTGAAGAAAGGCTCAGGAACATGGATGCAAATAAATGGGCGGCTAAAGTGCACAAGTATCTCTACATGAAAAGCGTGGACACAGAATGCAGGAAGAGGTCAAGGAAGTTGGCAACCAAGTACAGGATAATCGAAACTGTAAATAGACAACCAGGGGTCATCAGAAAGAAAGTGAGAGAAATGGAGACCGTGAATTGGATGCAAAGAATGGAAACGAAAAGGACAATGGAGATTTACAAGAATGAAAAGAAAGAAATTAGAAGGGAAAATCTGTACGATAACACAAAGGGCAGTGCCTTGCTATTTGAGGCTCGAGCCGGTTGCGTAAGGACGAAAACATATCGGAACAAATATTCGGAACTAGATGAGACATGTGTATGCTGCAATAAAGATCCAGAGACCACTCAGCACATCTTAATGGAAAGCGACGGGATCCACCCCGCGAGAACCGTAGGTAACGTGCAACTCTCAGAAGCGCTTGAGTTTAAAGTGGAAGGAAACATAAACAGATCAGCCGTAGAGATCAGCAAGAGACGATTAGAGTACTGGTGGAAAAAAAGCAGGGAAAAGATGGATACGACCTGATCTCTTAAAATCATAGGCAGCGGTACAAAGTAAATTTAAAAAAAAGAAAAATAATGAGAGGTATACAAAAATGCTAGATAAAGAACAGGTATAGTATACCTGATTAAATCAAGCAGGCTAGGTGACTATTTGTCGCCGCCCCGTTTCAAAGGGGATGCCAATAAATCATCATCATCATCATCAGAGCAGACGACGCGACTACTTTGTTGCGCGCGTGCTTGTGGAGATAATCTTGCGCTCGTATTAGAGATGGAGCTGTGAAATAAATGTGCAGGTTGCACTGGTCTTTGTTCATGATGTACAGGGGTGATGGGAAGAAACGCAAACAGTGCGGCGCGATGTTTTCATCCTGCTGTGACCCTGGTGGAAATAAAAAGATGGTAAAATTGTTTTATTCTAGTGGCTTCTAGTTCGGTGCGCAAAGAGAAGCGAAAATAATGCATCGCGCATGTATTGACACAATCTGTTCAAACGATGTTTCCCTTTCCTTCTTTGTGTGTCTTTCTTCATAACTATCAGAGAATGTAGGTGCCGCACTGTTCGCGTTTCTTTCCATCCCCACAGTACATTGAAAGCAAGCAACACGAGACATATTGTGACAGAGCGACGAAGAAGACGTTTGGTCATGACTTGAAGAAGACGACGCTCTGGACTTCGCGAGCTATGATCTTGTCAGCCACTGCCATACTTGTAAATACAGTGTAAATATATTTCTTGCTTCTTTTCCCCGTAACATTTTTGGTGCAGTTTGCGGGCTCAAGGACAAGACGGATTTACGCAGCGGGCGCTCCTTGGCTGCATCTACCATGCCAGCTCAAGGCGAGGATGCTTCGGGCTCGTCGTCAGCCACTGCCATACTTGTAAATACAGTGTAAATATATTTCTTGCTTCTTTTCCCCGTAACATTTTTGGTGCAGTTTGCGGGCTCAAGGACAAGACGGATTTACGCAGCGGGCGCTCCTTGGCTGCATCTACCATGCCAGCTCAAGGCGAGGATGCTTCGGGCTCGTCGGCCCCCACGCCCACCGTCATTCTACACCACGGTGCCCCTCGACAGCTCCTTACCGACCGAGGCCGCTGCTTTCTTTCTAAAGTCGTTAATGACATTCTACACTCGTGCGCGACTAAACACAAACTTGCTACTGCTTACCATCCACAAACGAATGGTCTCACCGAGCGTCTCAACCGGACCCTTACTGATATGCTGTCCATGTATGTCTCCGCTGACCATCGCGACTGGGACGTTGCATTACCATTCGTTACCTTTGCCTATAATTCATCTCGCCACGATACCGCAGGCTTCTCTCCATTCTTCCTCTTGTTCGGCCGCGACCCTACGCTATCTTTCGACACCCTTCTGCCTGATAGCCTGCATTTCACATCAGAGTACGCCCGGGACGCCATACTCCAGGCACAAGAGGCACGCCATATTGCCCGACGTCGACTTGTGGACTCGCAGGAAAATCAGCGGCGCTTATATGACACCCGCCATCGTGACGCCCACTACACGCCGGGCGCCCTGGTTCTGCTTTGGTCTCCGTCACGACGCGTTGGCCTCTCGGAGAAGTTGCTTTCACGCTACTCTGGCCCTTACCGCGTCTTGCGTCAAGTAACCGACGTCACCTACGAAATCGCCCCTCTTGACCCCACCGTGGCTCAGCCTCGTTCCGATGTAGTCCACGTGGCACGTCTTAAGCCGTATCATTCGACCGCCTCCTAATCAGCACCGGGTCGGTGCTTCAGCCGCCGGGGGTCATGTGACAGAGCGACGAAGAAGACGTTTGGTCATGACTTGAAGAAGACGACGCTCTGGACTTCGCGAGCTATGATCTTGTCAGCCACTGCCATACTTGTAAATACAGTGTAAATATATTTCTTGCTTCTTTTCCCCGTAACAATATTGTCAAAACTGGACCTTTCACTTAGGCCCCCAGCTGTGAGATCAAGCTCACAGTTTCAGGGTCTTTCCTGACAGTGCCTTTATTGCTAACACTTTGGCGACGTCTTGTTTATCTGTCGCTTTCAGAGCGAAATTGGTGAATATTGGGCGAAAGAACTTCATAAGCATCAATTTGAGCAAATTCTCTTGGTGCCCTGGCTTCGAACACATCAAAGCTTTGTGCTCGCGAAGTATTTCGGTAGCATTGTTCACAGCCTCCTTTAGAGGGTGATGCATACGCCTTCTTGTTGCTAGAAGAACTTCGACGAACATCTGTAGTGCGTAGAGAACATCTAGAAGTTGTGCGGACGGGTAAAGAAGTCCACCGCGGTCTTGGTGTTTAATGAGCGAGTCCGATGGTGTCGAGGCGTTTGGCTTTGTTAAGAGCGCGAAGCACTCCACACATTCGAAGTTTTCTCGTACGGCTCTTGCGAGGTAGCCACCAACCACAGCCAATGCGGCCACATTTGGAGTGGGAAGTACACTCTAAGAAAAAAAAAGGGTCAAAAGTGAGTCACAGCAACGTGACTCTCTTTTTCTGGGTTAAGACCCTTTTTGCGTGAGTAGTCACAAAATAAGAGTCAACCTTTCTGCATGAGTCAATTGACTCCCAATGGCTTGCGAAGAGTCGTCGTGAAAGATCGCGACTTCTTTGTGTGCAGAAATTAACGAAAGATTTCAATGCAGGAAAGAAATACCAGATAATTTCTTGTGGCTTTATGCTTGCTTCTGGTTTAGGCAGACCCTCAGGGCTTATGTCCTGGTTGTAATGCATTGTCTCACTCTTTCGTCCCATGAAGAAGGGTAAAAAGAAGGACACCGACCACTGAAAGAATGCAAGAAAAGACGTTTCGGCTCCCCTGACAGGAGCCTTGTTCACAATCTGTTGTTCAGATTGTGAACAAGGCTACAGATTTTGAACAAGGCTCCCGTCACGAGAGCCGCAACGTCTTTTCTTGCATTCTTTCAGTGGTCGGTGTCCTTTTTTACCCTTCTTCATGATGCCTCCCGACCCGTCGGGCTTCCGTCAAAACCTCGACTTTTTTTCGTCCCATGTTCTGCAATGTGGATTTTCCTTGACCATGTCTGTTGACAGCTCGCATGTTTAAGCGATAGCTGGTTTTCTGTGTTAAGAAATACCAGGATTTGTCACGCTGGATTAGGACCATTAGCAAATCTCAAAAGAAAAAAAAAGATTGGCTACTAAACAGAGCATATCAACGAGTTAAGAAGTTCAGTGGATGCACTCAACAGTGCCGATTGTAAATGTAGTTCTGTGACGTAAAATTTTATTTTGAGGGTTTATGTACCGAAGCCGAGATCTTATTATGAGATACACGCTAATGGGAAACTGTAGTTTAATTTTCAGCAGCTCGGGTTCTTTAACGCTCCCGGAATTCACAGTGCACGCGTGGTTTTGCATTCCGCCCCCATTGGAATGCGGCCGCCGCGGTTGTAATTGTACCCGTGACCTCGAGTTCAGAAGCACAATGCCACAGCCACTGGGCTACCGCGGTTCGTTGTGTTCCGCGACCAGAAAGAAACATCAGCGTACACTACACAGCTTTTGAGCCCCCTTAGAAATGTAATAACAAAAAGTCGCAGTTTCCCCGAAAGACCTAACTTTGATAGCTATAGCAATGTATTAGACAACTGCACGAAGCAAGATTCGTAGTTTCATCGGCTGTATAAATTGCAGTAAACATTCGTTTACTAATTACATTAGCAAGCATGAGGTCACACGCGCACGTGCTAACATAAACAGATCTCACTCAATTGATCGCGAACGCTTGCTGTCACAGCGATGGCGTGAAGAGCGCAAAGAGAGGGGACCGAACGCTTCTGCTGCCTCTTTCCTTCAACGCGTCTCCGAAACTTTAAATTACGCTACCTCGACTCACCCCGCTTTTGGACCCATCGGAGATTACCCCTAACAGGGCGAGTGTGGCGCAATACCGGTTTCAGAGCAACGGCAAGAGGAGACGCGCGCTAAACCAACGCCTCCCTTCCCCCGGCTTTCGCGCGTGTTATCACGTTTCATTGCGCGCCCATCAAGCCACTATCCATCGCGGCTCACCCTCGAACACTTGCTCTCACGCGCGCAGTCAACGGCGCGGGAAAGCACCTTATCGCACTTGCACTTCACACATATGCTCACGGCAACGCCAACAGATAAATTTCACCGGTTGTGTCCATATAATCACTATCACAAATAAACGGGAACAGTTCTACCTTGTTTAAATTCATGGCTCTTTCATTCGTGAACATTATTTACGTGAAGCAAAATTATCAGTGAGCAAAACATTTTTTTCAGCGCGAGGGAAGAAAACCGAAACTAGTTTATGATTTGTGCGGCGCCAAAGTGATCCAAAGTCGAAGCCATCAAAAGCCCGGCGCCATTTTGTAGTTGTATTACAACATACATGCTGCGTGCTCGCTGTCGTTGTTGAACGGCCCTGAAAGCGCTGCGTTAGGGGCTTGTGCAACCGAATATTACGGCAAGTTACGATGGGAACTTCTTTCCGTGCTACGTGATTGCAACGACAAGAACGGCCAGCAGTAGCGTGTCGCCGATTTCGTCTTTGCCGACATCGAACAAGTATAGCTCGCCGGACCGTGGAAAGCACCCGAAGTGTTGCGGTCTGCACTGCGTCGTCTTTCATTGTGATGTAAGAGATCGTAACGCACAGAGACTGCCGGATGCATACGAAAGTCTACCAGCAGGGAGTAACTGTGCCATTTTTCTCTTAACGTCTCAGGTGAGTGTATCAGCTTTTGTTCGAGTTTTCAAACGGCGCGTACTCGGCCCTTCCGGTTTGGCTACATTTTGCGCGACGTTTCTCTTGGCACGACGTTTCTCTTGGCAGTTACAGACGTTTCCTAGGAATGCGCGGAGACTATTATTACTCGATTTTCTATTTTGTGTCTTGTGTTTTATGAAAGCAATGGTTCTTTAATTTCTATTTTTATGTGAGTATATTGGTATTTGTATATTTGGCAAGCAGAAATGAGTTCATTGCAAAGTTGTACCTCCCAGTGAGCTGCATATGAACCCAAACAAGTTAATCCTGTCTTGGCTATTGTACGCATAACAATACAGCTATAGTACATACATAGCAAGTACATACAGCTGTAGTTGGCTTAATCGCTGTAGGATATTTTGTTGTAAAAGTATAATTCTGTGTACTATTTTACTGCTGCCATGTAGAAATACTTTTTTTCTTGTACCAAGGAACACTGACAGCGTTGAATGAAATTTAATGAGGTGTGGTGTATTCTACTAATTTAATTTTTAAAATTTCGTCTTTCATGTATCAGAGATTAGTTTACCTTGTAGAAACAATCTTGTGTTATCTCCTACGCTACTGCTGTTGTCCTGCATATTTTGTAATTTTGAAATGTATTTTATTTTAGGTATTGAAGAAGCGGAAACAGCCACAGGAAGTAGCCATCTTATCCAGCACGTTATGGGTGAGAAATCGTAGCAGGCACTTTGGCATATCTCCTTAGCAGTATGATGCGATTTGTTGTATTTTTTTTGTCCTCGTTCCTGCCTTATTCATTTTAGTATTGTGCAAATGGTAATACGTTAACATAGAGACAGAGTAATCACTCAAGGGCGAAACATGGCTGGAGGAGACAAGACACATAAGCCTCCTTTGTCCGTGTATCAATGTTGCGCAGTTATTCTGTCCTCAGCTACCAACAAGCCAACATTTCTCGTCAGGTACGATTACTAATTCTCTGTTATTACAATTTCATCAATGCAACAATGAAAGGACATATGTACACACACTGGAACACAAGAGACTTCAAATGATGAAGAGTCATAGAACAAAGAGCATTGCTGGAGCCAATGTTTCGACAAGGAGAATAAGACAAGTCCTCTTGTCAGCGTGTTGGCTCCAGTCACATTTCTTGTTCTACCACGATTTACCGTTAAAAGGAACCATTATTGCTCTTGCTGTAGTATTATGCATTATGTAATAAAAATTAGCAGGGTGAAATGTCAAGAATGTGAAAGTTTTTCTGTATTCTAATGCTAGAGCCAAGACAGGCAGAGAAGCTTTAGAGAAGCACTTTGTTAGCCCTACCCAGTTGGCCAGCTTCATTCGCAGCTTGCACTTTATTGCATTAATGACCATAGAAATTAGTAAATAAGTTAGCTTGGTTTACTTTTGTCAAGAGATGCTGAACTTGGATTAAGGCAGGTTAAAAAATATACAATGACATTTTAAGATGGCAGGCTTGCAGTTGATTAGCACACCACTTGGTGGCATGAGCTCAGGTTCGGGTTGCACGCTCTTTTTCGTCTTTGCTGGCATTTTCATAAACATAATTTCGGCTTCGTTATTGTTGGGGTTCTAGTGTTGTAGGAGCTAACTGTTTACATTCATTTGCATTAGTAACCACGTTACACGGACAACTGCTGCATTTTTGTAAATTACGACATGGTAGGACTTGAAACATTTCTGCAAATTTGTTGCAGGTAGAACTTGGCGGCTCCTGCTCCTGCCTTCCACCACCACCCTGTCCCGACTGCTTCCACTAGAGAGTTGGCAACCTTAGTGATGATGCCAAGCAGTCCGATGGCAGACGGCAAGATGCAGGTAACTACATGCAATCCAGCAGTGTCTTAACTGAAGCAGCCTGTAGCCACTCAGCAATGAATTAACCTTGTAGTTCCACTATTCCACGTCCCTCTATTGGTGCAGCAATGCTCAAGTCCACGCAATTTGTTTTAGCCGCCAAAAGGCTATGTGGATTAAACGAACCACGATGCACATTTTGATACTAGTGGAAACCACTTATATAATTTTTTTCTTGCTTAGCACTAATAAAGCTTTACCAATTTGAAAGCAATACAATGTGCTCTCAGAAGTGATATTTGGCATATTTTTACTAGGACCGCCTCATTGTTAAACCTGCGGATAGACATACGCCAAAACTGAGTTTTCTGCGAGTTCATCCTCATCTTTGTGCGTTTCTGCATGAGATATATATTTCTGAAACTATTGTGCGTACACAGTACATGTCCTGAGCACTTGGATCATGTTAGTTTACAGCTTTTGCTAGAAGCCATTTCTCTGAAAATAAAAATAGGTCATTTTGCCCATTTTTAATGGCCCAAGGAAAACAATTTTAGGTGTAAGGCCTCTTCATTCTCCAGAGAAAAATTTGTTTTGCTCTCACATTGAAGAAACCGGTATCTTGGCTATGCCTTTCGGTGCCTTAGAACAAAATTCACATCGAACTTACACCAGTAAAAAAATGTTTCACCTGGAAATATTTCACTAAATCATAATTTGTCTGATATTGAAGGACCTCCAATTTTTCAAAAGGAAATCCGAAGACCGAGGGCTAGGTTGGGGGGGACAGTTGGCATGCAATAGCCTTCTTACAGAAATGGGGCATACGGAGGGCCAAGTAACATACACTTGACATTACGTTAAGGTGAAATTATTGATTCACACAAGACAAAATGACAAGCCTTCCATCCTATAAATAGTTCCTTACATTTATTTATGCTTTTTGCACATTTATTTACCTTCAGTCAGGTGATCTGTGTCTGTTTTCATTATCTGCTATGTGTAGATGGTAAGATTCAGATTTGTCCTATGGTGAAGAATACCTTGGTGTTTATAGATGTGGGCTTCTGTTTTTCAGGTTGCTGCGAAATTTTACCCGAGCTTGGCCACACACTTGAGCCAGGCCTCTTGGAAAGGATGCCATAATCAGACTCCACGCGTCGATGTCAGAGGATGCCAGGGATCAAGGCAACCTGTTGTGCCCCACTATTCAATGTTTGGTGACCCTTCTATGTGTTTCACCCATTTCGCAGCTGTACCTCGGCTGCCATCTATCCAAACAGCATCGCCAGCTGTGCCCACTTGTTGAACCATGGGCAAATATTGGCATGGAGTGTTCCCTGGGCTTCATGTTCTATTTGCTCTTCAGGATTCTTGGCAAATACTCCTGTTATAAGTTACATGTTTTTAGTACCGACTTTTTAATATTTCCTTTCTCTTGCAATTCTTAACATCTCCTGCTATTATATCTGTAGGTATGCCCAGTTTCTTGTAGTTATTTGTACTTTTGTATGTAATTGATAGGTTCTTAACTCTTTTAATGCGTAAGGCTAAAACGCTGACCTACATCATGTTTTGTTCATTTATTAATCTGCAGCGCTGTAAAACGTTGAAGAATTTTAACTCAACTAGTGCCCCATAGCAGGGTAAATTCAAGAGCAAAATTGAGTACCTATTTGAAGCACCCGTTATTTTTTAAAAAGGAAATAACGCAGGAGCGTGGAAAAAACTGTATTATAGTAGGAAAACTTGGCTGCCCATCATAAGTGTCTTAATAATGTGACTTCCTTTCAGTGCAATGATACCAGTGGCAGTGGTGGACAACGTTTGAGACATGAAACCCATGATACCCTTGGCATTCGTCAGTGTGGCAAATAGGCTTGCCACACTTACGAATGCCAACGGTACTGTAGATTTCATGCACACATTGGTTGTGTTACACCTTATGAGAATTGCATGTCTCGAACATGAAGGTTTACAGCAGTGCTTTGAATCACCACTACACTTCCTAATTTTCAGTATTTATGAATGCAAGAGTAATGGTACAGATCATGTAAAAATTGTTTTACAGGCTATATGCCTATAGATACACGCTTCTCATGACACAGCACCGACATGTGGTGGCGGGATGTATGTCTTTATTTCACATTTAAATATTGCCTTCCAGGCCTGGATTAGTCTACTACATTTAGAGCCCATGCACTAGAGAGAAGTGAATTGAACTAAGAATGACAAACATCAAAATATCTTGTTCGTTGCACTAATTTGACAATCAGCAAGCTTCTTTCTGCATTAATTTCCAAATTTGTGATATATTTTATATGACTGGTTTCATTAATGTGAGAACAAAAAAAGTGGTCGCAGTTTCACCTGAAAGGCGAAGCATCAATTGCGATAGCAATTTGTAGAGAGCTATACAGAGTAATGATAGTAGCTTTATCAGCTGTATAAACTTCGACATGCAGCTGCACCGGCAACACGCAGAACTGTTGTCGATGCCGTCGGCGTTTTGCCCGCGTTCGCACAAAATGCGTGCGGCGTTGGTGACTGTTGCCGGAGCCTCTGATATAAATAGGCACTTGGTGCCGCAGCTAAACGTCACCTCCCTTCCCTCACCCTGCCCCCCTCCCCCCCAAGGCCTTTCGCGCGTCGGAAGAAGGCGCGTTTGCTCTACATATATGGTGATTGTAAAGGAGGAAAGAGACGCCTACTTCTGCAGCCCTTCAAGGAGCACGGCGCAGAACGCGCGTTTGTTCGCCGTGCGTTCACTCCCCGTGAAAGCGCACGTCCCTTGCGCCCTTTCACTCGCACATACAGCGTTCGGCGCGCGGCGACGATTTCATCTCCATTGACGTCATACGGAACCTCACGGCGACGGCGACGACGACGGCGACGCCGACGGCAGAAATCTGCTTTGGAGTGTCTATATAATTGCTATCGCAATAATATTTGTTTATTGTCAACATAGTTGATGTTGCCCATTTGCACACCATTCCTTTACAGGCTAAAAATTCAATGTAATAATGGGGTGTTTAAGGTTTAATGGTGGCATACAACAGAATGCACGAAAGAACAAAAAAATGCAAGTAGGACATGGGGCTTTGGGGCAGATGCTTTGGTGTGCTATTTCTAAAACTCCCTGCGGTCTGCCTGAATGCATTGTCTAACGCTTTGGTAGAATACATTGGAAGCCACTTATTCAGGCGAAATGCTTCTCGAAACAACTTTCTAAAATTATTTCAGTGAGAAATTTGAAAAAATCCTGCTGCATATAGTGTTATATGCAGATTTTAAATCTGTCAGTGGTTTTTGTGTAGCTCCTATATTTTTTTAGTTATGTCCTACACAGTGGCAAAGTATCTGCGGGCACTTTAATTTATATAACAGTTTCACAAGAATGATCGTGCTGTATCTTATTCAGCTCCAAGACCGCAAAGTGCCAATATCTACCCAAACAGCATGTAAAATTACTGAAACTATGCAAAAGATAGGACACTTTAAATAATTTTGAAAGATATTGCAATTTCAAGTAGATATTAGCACTCTACATACCTTGAAGAGTATCTAAGCCAAATCTCGTTAGTATCGGACGATTGTAAGTGCACAAAGTTATTTGCATGGGATTGTGAAAAATCATTAAATTGTACTGAGCTTTACTTGCATAGTCCCACTAAGTTTACGTGTTTCGATAGATATCGGCACTTTGTCATCTACAAAGAGCTAAGTTAGCACAATGCTTTTTGTGAAAATTTAATACAGAAGAAACTGCCCGCAAAGATCACTATACATTTGCCATTGTTTAAGACATAACTGAAGAAATGTAGCAGCTAAACAAAAATAACATATATGAAATCAGCATGAAGAACCCTCTAATTGGCTTAATTTTCAAACCTCTAGTACAAAAAAATAAAAGAAAATAATTTTGAGTAGCATTTCCCTTGAACACAAGATTTAATAGACAAAACGTGTCCCTTGCTATAGTCGCCTTTAACATAGTGACACAACTTCTATATAATCACAAGAACTTTAGTTCACAAAAACTTTATATGAGTGACGTGCAAAGGGGTGGCACCTAATATAACTTAATGCATTTACTGAGAGTGAATTACAGTCGTTTA